>NW_027106408.1:252382-320286 GCF_000696795.3 Halyomorpha halys | reverse complement strand
CAGAATAAAGTTATTTTTTCATTTCATTTCATTACTTTGTAAGGAAGAACTATTACTAGACCAAGGGTTGTGGAAGGAGTTGATTCAGGACCACGTTCTACTTTATGAGACTGAGTGGGCCCCTGGAGTGCTTCCGAATCCACATGGCTCAGCAACAGAATAAATAATTGCCTATCACAGTCATTGCTTGACCACTGAGCCATGGCGCTCCATGTACATAAATGTTCCTTATTTAATATTTTATATTTAAACGTATCGTTCATTACGTAATTGACTATGATCGACGTAAAGGTTATTACTGTGTATTTTTCATACATTACATATTTAAAATATCATAATATTAGGAATCTTAGAAACAGCAATATAAAATACATTTTCTTCTTTATTCAAAAAGATTTCTATTTGGAAGGGGATTTAAAGATATCGTTTATCCAGGATTTGAAATTATAAAAAACATTTTAAATAACTTTTTATTGAACAAAGTGTTGCTCATTTTTATCTTTTATTATATAATTGCATATAAGAGAAAGTTTTTCAAATCGTAAATGATAATCACTGGAAGAATCCAACATCTTTAACTCTAAAGACACTCAAGAGGACAAACTTATTTTGTCGAGGCGAAACTCAGATCTTATTGTATATTTGTTTTTAATTATATAACAAAGTGAGTATAATAATCCATTTGGCACAGGTATGTTGGTGGTTATCCTCCTGGCTAGCATGGTGGCGGGCTGCAGAATTTCTGAGCTCATGTGCAGGAATGGAAAGTGTGTCCCTTCAGATCTCTACTGCAACGGCATCAATGACTGTGAAGACGGGTCCGACGAACCCAAGTACTGCACTGGTAAGCCATTTACAATTATGATTATAGGCTTAGGAAAATAAAGTAGGTAGGGTAGAAAATATAGTTCTAACTGTCCTCTAGGCTCTAGAACCTACAGTGCTCAGAAAAGTATGAAATTTGAACTGTTCATTTGAATAATTATTAATTAAGTAAAACATCATTTTTTTATTCATTTTCGAATCCTGAATCCATATTTATTAAAAACTGATACATTTAAACAATTAAAAAAATGTTTGATTGTAGTGTGCAACCGAACATACTATGGAGAAAGTGGAAGGACATATTCAATGAGTTTGAAGCCGCCTCGACAGGACAGGCTTCCATTTCTTTGCCATATCACATTCACTGCCAATGGAAACGAATATGGAGATATAATTCAGGTAATGGAGGATATCACTATTTATTTATATTTTTGTTTATTGAGGTGTTAATAGTTGACTGTAGATTAATATGAGCAGAAGATGGTCGAGGGAGCCGTCAGCAAAAACAAAAAAAAAAAAAACGGCTAAAAAACTAAATGTAACAAAAAACTAGATAACTAAAAGAAATATAAATATCAAAATCAAATAATTATCAAAAAAACTTGAAAATATATATAACATTAAATTAAGAAAATATTAGTTGATTATTAATATTAGAAGATAAAATATAATATTATTGAGGTAAGAATTATACAACATAAATAATAAAAAATTAAGAAAACAGAAAGTGTTCATGAAATCATTAATTATTACTTAATAACAAACCTGGGAAGAAAAGGACCAGGCCCTGAAAGGCCGTTCCTGAACTAAGCTCTTGCTAAAGACGTTAATGAACGGCCTGAATAAAATATTGTGACAAGATTCAATTACTACGCTCGTCACAACAGTGTGATATAGCACTACTGCTACAACTTTATAGCCCAAATAGTAGGGCGTAAATAAATAAATAAAAAAAGATATTGTATGTCATATTTTTTCCTGGATCAGCTCATATTTTTTTCTCAGATTGACTGTATGTAATAATAAAAGGAAAATAGTCCGGGTGCGGTCAAATCAAAACTCAAATAGTGATTAAACTATTTATATTGAGTAAACGTTTCGCCCCACGCTGCAGGGCTTCGTCAGGGCTAAAAAAGGATACAAACAATGGGGTAAAAATAAATGAATAATTAAGAATTGTAAAAAAAAATATTTTACAGTGAACCTAACAACTAACTAAAAATAACAAAAGATTTGACAATTAAAATGAAATGAAAATGAAGAATTATAAAAATGCAGGCATACAGTAGATAGAAAAAGGGTAAAATGAGTAAAATCAAGCATAAAGAAAGATAATGAAGAAGATGGGAAGCTAGTAAGATAGTAAGCGAGCGAGGAAATGACGTTATAGTTAAGAGAGAGAGAGGGGGCTGAGAGGGTTCACGGTTAAAAATACATTACATTTGAAAATAATATCAAAGTAAAGAGTATTAACAAACTAAAGAAATATTTAAAAAATAAACTTAAATTGATAATATAAATAATAATTTAAAAAAATAAATGAAAAAAAATTTTTGTCTTGCATAATTTTTGAAGAAATGAAACGAAAAGATTGGATACAATAAATATAATAAGAATAAGAAAAAATATATAAATATGCAAGATAAATAGAGAAAAAAAAGTGTGTAAATTATATAAAATTTACAATGTAATTTATATAATTTACACAGTTTTGTACCTCTATTTATCTTGCACATTTATATTCATATTTCTCCACCATATTATATTTATTATATTCAATCTTGTATTGTATAATTTTTTTTTATTATCATTTCCTTGGTCTGTTACCATCTTACAGGTACGCTTCCTATCTTGTGCATTATCTTTCTTTATGATTGATTTTACTCTATTTACATTTCCTGTATTGTTATAATTCTTCGTTTTCTTTAATTGTCTAAAATCTTTTGTTATTCTTATTTAATTTGAACGTCGCTGTACAATTTTATAAAAATATTTTAGCCCTGACGAAACCCTGTAACGAGGGGCGAAACCTTGGCTCATAATAAGTAGCATTAGGACTATTTGAGTTTTTCCTTGATCGCACCCAGACGGGGTATTTTTTTTCCATTTTCATAAAATTATGATTAGCTGAATAGTTTTTTTTTTTGGCCGGACATCCCTTAATTAAATTTATATATCAAAAGTTGACGCATGTCTTTCTTTTTATTATTGAATGTTTTTACAGTTACAAGGTATGTTTGTTATATTTATGGTAATATATTACAACGTGATAAAAGTTTTACTGAACCTCTGTTGCAGCTGGTGTTGGACAAGTTCGCCGTGGGGCGATTGGACGGGGACTGCCAGGACGGGTACATGTCGGTGACCGAGCTGGGCCGCCCGTTCTCCGAGGGCGGGTGGTGCGGTGAGGCCGCTGAGCCGGTGCTCTACTATTCCGAGAGCACGACTCTAACCATAACGCTCAGGGTTCTTCATCATTCGCCATTTAAGTTTGCCTTGAGGTAGTTAATTTAAAGGAACATATATCCACAAAAATTATATGATTCCCTGATATTGTCATGCCACTTATAGGTACAAGTTCCTGCGATCGCCAGAAGCTGTTTCGAGACTCGGGAGCCTGCAGTCCCCAGTGGAACGAGGGGTACATGTTCCTGGTTCCCACTGCAGCACAACTTTTGACGAGTGCTATAGGTTAGCCTTTAAGTATTAAAATATCATTAGAATTTTTATCTAATTTTTCTTCTGGTTTAGAAACCAATTTATGTTGGATAATCAACAGTAATAAAACTTCTTCCAGGAAAATATATATATTTTTAATTAATCACTTATTTATATTTATTATGTACATGAATACATATTTATCCATATATATTACATATCTATTCATTAATATAGTACAAATTCATTCATATTTATTACTGATATGTATTCATATGCATATTAAGTACTACACTGTTGAGTTAAAAAATATGTCAGTAATATCGGCTATAAATTAGCAAACGTCGGTAAAAACAATTCACACTTGTTTTCTACCTCTCAGTGGTATCTTGAAATCAGACATAAAAAGTTATTTACTGTTAATTACTATTTTTTGAAACAAAGAATAAGCTAAACTAAAATACTGGAAGAAATTACGGTAAACTGTATGAAGTAGATTGTAGAAAGATAGTCCGGGTGGCGGCCAAAAAAGGTTTCAAAATAGTGGAAAAAATTTTAATTTTAACCGACGTTTCACTCCACTTTGCATGGCTTCGTCAGGGCGTAACGTTCTAATATTTTGATGCCTTTTTTGACCAGCACCCGGACTATCTTCCTACAATAAACTTAAATACATTTCCTTTCTTCCATTCACATTCAGGGTGCCTCATAAATCAGTGATCATATTGTGGGAGCAGATACTATACCTTAAGAGGAACGAAAAATCAATATGACCCATAGTCTGGTTCTCAACAGTATGGGATAAAAAACAATCTTTGTGGTTTTCCTCAGAAAAACTCAAATAAATCTACTTTAAAGCTATCTTAAAAACGTAAGAGGTATTAATTTAAAGATGAGAAAATTTCCTGTAAATGTAATGGTTTGGGTCTGCCAAAAAATAAAATTAGCGTTCTCTGACGTTATGTTGAAAATTAACGTTTAATATTTCTAAATTCATACAGATAGTTTGATTATGTTCATCTTGTCTATTCTTTTGTTTGTATATATTTTAAGAGAGTTTTTTTTATTATTATTTTTTTTTATTTTATTTTTATTTTTTTATTATTTTTATTTTATTTTATTTTTTTATTTATTTTACTATGTATGAGATCACTCATCACTATTACCTATTGCCCACAACTGTATAGCAGATTGTAATATCTATCAATAAATAAATCTAAAAAAAAAAAAAAAAATATTTCTAAAATATTTTGGAAATTTGAAACAGCTTTTCATTGGCTAGGCTATAGATAAATCTGATGTCAAAAAAACATCTTTAGTTATAAAGCTTTAATGTGGTTCTAAATAATCCTACATTCACTTGTCAATTAAAGATGCAATGTAGCAAAATTTAAAAAAAGAAGCATCTGAGTTTTTATTTAAATAAATATAATTAATATTTTTGTTATTTAATTAACGATAATTACCAATTTTATTTATAGAAACTGCTCAAAATGCCCTCCATCTTCCTTTACATACTCTATTTCTTTTGAGAACATCTCCCACTTTCCTTATTTCCCTATCCCCCCCTTCATCTTCGCATACTTGATTTTATTCTCCATATTCCTGGCTGCTGTCCACTGCCTCACCATAAATTAGCGCTTTTAATTGTTCCCTTAAATAAAAACCCATTGGGGTAAGGTCAGGGCTTCTGGCGTACCGCGAAGAGGTCTCATGCACCATATTAAAGCTTTATAAATGAAGAAGTTTTTTTAATATCCAGGATATTTACAGCCTAGCCAATGAGAAAGTAATAGCTGTTTCAAAGGATCCCAAAATATTAAGAAATATTAAATTTTGAATTCGAAATCATGCTAACACTCAAAATTTAAAAATATAGTGAAATCTTCACATAAACCGGTATGAATTTCCTTGAAATAGAATATATGAATATTCTTTAAAGTTAATCGAATAAATTTGACGGATTGATTGTAGTTTAGTTGAAGCAGCTTTCCAGTAGTTTAAAAAAACAATCAATATAACCGTTAATAAGAGTTTTGTAAATAAAGAAGAAGAAAAATTAGTCACTGCTAGCAATATAAGAATTGCCACAAAATGCTATGTCAATGGAAACTAGAAAGTAGGTTTCTAATATATTTAAAAGAAACAAGGAATTCTTAAAAACAAGGAATATTGTACCAGTTAAGCCCATAACCAAGATTTTCACAATTTATTTATTATAATAAGCATAAAAAAAATCCGTTCAACTTTCTGCCATAGAGACCATATGTTGAATTAGGTTATGGTCCAAAACAAGGTAATGATCTTGAGTACAATATTTATCACATTGTTAGTAACATTGATCGTTTAGAAGCTGATCATTATCAGCTTGAATTTTGAGGATCTTGAAACGTGTATTCAGGAGAATTTGATCCCCGCATGGGCTCTTTTGCAGAACTGGAAAAAAACAGACAATTGTATATTTGTCCTATCAAACTATTATCTAATATACATCAATTCACTTATATTAGATATTGGATATAATTATTAGATAATAGCTTGATAGAGCTATATATTGTGAGAAATATATATTGTATGTTGTTTTCCCAGCATTGCAGAAGACTCCATGTTCAGAAATGAAATAAAAAAAAAAATCTAATATGTCATAAATAATATTTTAAGATGTAAAGGTGCTTAAATCATATTATAGCCCATTTACCTGACTATTAGACTATGAGTTAATTATGGCTTTTAAGGTTCATAATAATTTTTTTAATATACATATAAATGTGTGTGTGTGTTTGCGTGATACATTTCATACAGATTAGAAGAGTCTGAGATGGCGACTATTGGTGAATATCTTATTCTTATACATTTAGCTATTTATTAATACAATTATATTGGCGCATTTCGAGTCTGATGAAATTTCTGAAATAGAATAGTTTGTTAATGTCAGAATTGAAATTTAACTTGTTTCTTAACTTTTCCACAGAAAGAAGTGCCAGGTACAAAGTCCAAATTACCCTGGTTTATACCCAAGAAATGTTACCTGCGAGTATACCATAAAGCAGAAGACTGTACCAACCTGTAAGCATGCCATGATTGCTGTGAGGAATAACATTTTAAGGCTACGAAGGTACGGATTATTTATTCAGTCTTTTTATCATATATTATTCAACAAATATTAGATCATTTCTGATATAAATGTTTTAAAATAATCATTAGTATCTGCATGTCTAGAAGATTTTAAGTAGTTTATAGCCATAAATGAACTATTTAAAATGACATCAACAAGATCTACGAAAGCGAATTATAAATAAAATAAAACGTTTGAGGAATCCTCCAATTGCATAAAAACTAAAATATATTGGTATCTGTCGAAAGAGTAGTAATTCAGCTTTTAAATCAAGGGGATATTTAAATGACATAAAATTACACAGCAGTTATAAAGTTATAAATGCGGGAGCGTCGAAAATCCGGAAAAAAAATTAAGACTATAAATTTGTATTTTTTTTCTATTGAAATTCGTATTTAAGGGTTTTAAAGGACGATAAGAATGGATCTGACAGGCTTTATGCTAAAAAAGATTTTTTTGGCCTACTTTACTAGAAGGACCTTTTTTTTTTATTGCTCTTTATCTTCTGCTGGTAATTACATTGCCCTGGAAAACTCCTTTCAAGGAGGCCTGCATAACATCAGTTTATGATATCTAATGTTCTAATCAATAACTCGGTGATGAGCCTCACCACATTTTTGTTCCAAACATAAATTAGACTTAAAACTAAAATTTAATCATAACTAAACTTTTGCTATCATTGAATTACTCTTTAAGCTTTAAGTTGACTGAGGGAGGAATTGGTTGAGTTTTTTACGCAAAACATTTATCATATATTATAGTTACGAAGTACTTATTTTTGGCAATTACAGGTCCTTGTGTATGACATTTTGAAATGATGAAACCATGGCAAGATCCCTCGGAGATGTTTCTAATATTTTTCGATCTGGTATCACAAAAAATAATTTCATTTAAATTGGTGTTCCCACCCACCTTATTAATACAATTTTCATTAAAAATATTGAATTCACAATTAATTAATAATTTTCAATATAGTGCTTGTATTTGTTTTTTTTTCAGGTCTGTAGCTGGACTAAACAAGACTGTAGCTTTTACAAAGCGACCATGCTCTTCGACCGAAGATCGCATATTGTTCTTCAACACGGGAGATACACTGCCATTAGCCGAGTATTGTGGAGGCGGACTTTTGCCGCACGTGATATCCCGCGGCCCTTCCTTAACCGTGATCTTTTCCTCTTCCCCGTACGCTTCTCCTCAGCCTGGGCCTCAGCACGGATTTTCGCTTTCAATTGATGTCATATTCGCAGACTCCGATTCCCTAGATTTCGCAAGAGGGAGCAAGTTAGTATCAGTAGAATGTGTCCTATTTGATATGATTTTTTTTGTTTTGGTTTTTTGTAGCAATAAATATAATCAAATTAACTTATTATTTTAAACTCCGATTACTAATAGTAGTTCTTATATATCATTGCAGAATTAAATGACATCTTAATATTTGTGGAGTAGTTCGTGATGAAACTTGTCACTTATGTGGACATGTCCTGGAAACCGCCCTACATTATATAGCAGATTGTGACCGGTACGCGCCACTAAGGTGTAGGATTCTAGGCTCATTTATAGTCCTAGAATATGCGGCTTCTTCTATTAATTGGTTGTCACTCTTAAATTTTATAAGAAAGTCCAAAAGGTTCGACGTAGAGGAATGATTGTCATTAAAAGAATTATTCCATTGGTCTGCCTTGGGGTTGGCAAAAAGGACCAATAGGCACACTTACCGGATACCTCCCCCCATTATTACCAGTACCTTATTATTGTAATTATTACTATTTTTTTTTTATTATTGATTTTTTGTTATGGCTTATAAGTTAATGCAGCCTGTAAGGCCTGTTAGGTAACATCTTCCTACTGATAATGAGCTACTTAGAGCACACTATAGTAGTATTATAGTATATAGTAGGAAGAATAGAATGACTAACTTCAATTAGATTCTATGAATCTAATTAAAGTTAATCGGTCAATCAATTAACACTTTTGGGAGTTCAGTGAGCGGTCCATAACAAACAGCACGAACCTCAAGCCTGCGAGTCGGTTGAGTCTATAGACGATGTTTCATCCTCAGTGATAGAGAATTTTAACAGAGGTGATGTTATAAGCTTTTTGTTAACACATACGTTAATTGAATCTACAGTGACCAGTATATATGTGTATTTTTATTTAAAATGATCCTGTCCCATTTAAGCAATGCTTCACTTCATATAACTGTAACTGTGTTAGTTTAGCTCCTTTTATTTAGCCAATATAGTTTAACTTTGAAACCATTAGCCGCCATAACTCTATTTTTTGTCTAACCAAGGCTTATAGCAAACTTGGGTTCTGGAGTTATAGTGACTTAGTAAGTAAAGGAGACCAAATTTTTGAGAAAAAAAAAAGTAGAGAAAGTAGTCCAGGCCTAATCGTTATTGTTCTAGGCCACTTCGACTAATAGTAACAATTTTACTGACTGAATCTATTATGTGAACAATTATAATCATTAAGGTATTTAAAATTAAATTGATTCCTATAATTACTTTCTTATAACATATAAAGTAAAATATAACTAAGTTGTTTCTCTTTCTAATTTAAAACTTTTAAGCTTATATCGGTCTTGAGATGAAATATTTCTTCAGAAATATTGCTATACTAAAGTTACAATTATAGATTAGATTGATTAAAGTTTTATTCTGGGCAATAAACCTCTTGGTTATTACGCCCTTTTTACGTCATTTATCTTGTTGTCTTTGGCATTTGATGGATGATTATTTCTAATATAGAATGTTTTATTTTGACGATTAAGCTGGTCGATATTGGTCATTTATATTTGAGAATACAGTTGGGTTTCTTTCAGAATTTTTATGATTTTGTTTATGGAATCTACTGAGTCTTTTAGAGCCAAATCTCTTAAACGAGGTATTTTATAATTTTCGAAGACTTGACGAAATGATGTTCATTCTTCAATTATATGTTTTATGGATAACGGGGACTGACAGGTTTGGCGTTTAGGTTGGTCCTCTTTTGTAATTAAGTGGATGTGTGTTAAGTTGGAATGTCCTATTCTCACTCGTGCAATAACCACTTCCTCTCTTATGTTTCTCTTTAAGGCACCTGCCCACTTTTGTTATTATAGGTACAATTATAGTAACACCACTTTATTTTATGAAAGATTATTAATTAATTTTTAATATTGTGATTTAATATTTTAATATTATGTATTTATTTGTACCATTTTTATTCCAGATGTGAATTTTTCGTGAACGGGACAAAAAGCAGCCGCGGGCAGGTGGTGAGCCCGAGGCACAGCCTTCCACCGAACATAACCTGTAGCTATCGACTCTGGGGAGCTTCATACCACAGGGTTTGGATCTACTTCGCTGCTTACACCCTTCCGCAGGTCATTTACAATTGATTAATTCATAATTATATTTTATTTTAAATAAAAATACGTTATAATCTAGAGCCGCTAAAACCAATCCACCACGCACCTCAAGAACTCGTAATTCTATCAGGCCTGGGCCCCAAAAATATTCCACATCGGGCCCCTAAAACAAATTCACCTAATGCTCCAAAATTATATCCATCAGAGACCTCAAAAATAATTCTACCCAAGCGATCTTCTGTGTTCTACAGTGCAAATAATCCACCCAGGTCTCAAACATAAATCCTACCCGGGCCCCACTAATTAAGCATTAATTGGTCATGGGCACCAGATTATGTAGGAACGTCTATGTTCTGAAATTAAAAATCTAAGGAAAGATAATATATTGTTAGTAATTGAAGTAGATTTTAGGATTTACTAAAAAACTAGTTGAAGGACTAGTGCTACATTGCACTAGCACAGCTATATATATCCTCCGTAATCCCCGATTCCGGACAATTACCCACTAAAGTGAAAAATATCCGCATCACCAGCACTGATGGTTAACTACTTTAACGTAGATTTACTCTATAACTCAGTTTAACTGTCTATCAGTACCCAGTAATCTCTACATCCAGATTTGAAGGTTAACTTTTAACCTTAACTAGCGAAATGGATAATTATTGACTTTACCTGAGATTTCAGAAATCTTAGTTAAACCTGTTTTGGTGTACTAAAACAGATATAGTTTTTCTGTCTCACTTTTTTCAATGCTTTCGAATGTTAATCAGTGTTGCTGGTCATTAACTTATTATGTGTATTAAATAAGCATAATCCAAAATTACCCCGCCTTAGGCAGAATAGGTAAATAAATTTAACTTAGAACCGAGACCTCACTAGCCCCTTCATTAACGCTCAAGACACTACCGGCATGACAGTTTAGTCTTCCGAGCTGTGTATAGTTTCTACTCCTTATTAACAAACAATGACATGAGTAGGTGAAGGTTTTAAGTGGCATTTTAGCTGCTTTCTACAGCAATTTGTAAATTGTATTACAAGTGATAAAATCAATTATATTGGTACATTAATTATCAATTAAAAGTTTTAGTTCAAAATGGTTTTGTTAGTACTTAATATATTTATTATTTTTTTTCAGGAAGAAATAGTCCTTTTTTTTATTACTTCTTTATTTTTATCTCACATTTGAACGTTTCAGGCTTTTTTTGCCAATTACCCAGCTGTTTTTCTAAAATTAGAATAAAGCACAATCAACAGTTAAATATATATATATATAAATTTAATTTTAATAAATAATTTAAAATTAATTACAAGTAATTGAAAATATATATTACTATTTACACAGCCAGTTAACTATTTTATATCAATTTACAAATTTATTAAGTTTTTGAGATGAGGCCAGAATTTAATAGTAATTATTCTTTTTTTTTTACCTCACTTTATTTCATAGACATATTTCTACTCAGTAAAAGAAATTTTCATTTTCTTTTCTGAAATAAGTCCACATTTTCTTAATTATTTCATTAGTCAGGCGTCATTCCCCTTTGCCTGTTTAAAAATTTACCAATTGAAAACTATACTTTTACTTAATGTGATGCTAAATTTTACTGTTATATATTATTTTTACACACTACTTACAAATTAATGTCTATTTCTTCCTGAAAAAGGAAAAAAGTAATATAGAGATGCTTCTCTAAAAACAAGTGAAATGTTTATTAGTTATAAAAAACATCCTTATAGTCTCAGCACGTTTTTATTATCTTTAAACTCCTATGTTTCAGCCATTCTGGCCATTATCAAGGATCTTTCAACTTATTCTAACTATCACAGCCAACATTGGTTATCACACTACTGCAGGCTATTATGCCTTTGTCATAATTTTATTATTATGACATTATATTACAAGAATGTATTTTTGATATAGTAATTAAGTGAAATAGGCATTGTAAACTAAATAATTAGAATAAGTGTAACTGTGTATAGTTAATGAAATTTGGTTGAAAAACATATGTACTTATTTTGAAGTTTCCTAAAAATTCAATCACATTAATTGAACCCTTTAAAAAATTGTCCATAATATTATGTATTCATTTATTATGTATTCTGTAATTTTAATTAGGCTGGGGCTAATTGCAGCGTGCGAATGAAGTTGAATGAAGTGGGAGGAAATTTGTTGGAAGACACTTGTGGAGCACCGAGGCTTTGCGACCATTCTGCTCTCCGAAACTCAAGCAGGGAAACTCGACCTTGTAGTCTGCAGCAGGAGTCATATCTTTCAAGGATGAGCAAACTGAATTTTGATTATAAGTGAGTGATATTTTTTTACAGATATTTAATTTTTTTTTTTATATATTTGTATTAATCGGCTTTAATATAAAATATAAGATTTAATCTGGATATTTTCTAATTCAGATTCATTTCAGAAATATTTTGGAAAATTGTTGTCTTAATAAAAGTGGAATATAAATATTGAATAACCAACCAAAAAAGTTTAAGAAACATTCATACAATTAAGTTTTAAATATTGTTTAGATATGTATAATTCTTTTAAATTCTCATACCAAACTATTTTTTACAATAGAAAAACTAATAAACTTACAATATACCACTCCAGTGAAAGTTTTTAGAAAACAAATAAGAGTACAAATTTAAATGTAAACTTATTTAATTTTTGGTGCAGAGAAAATCAGATAAAGAATTGATTTTATTTGTTATAAAATCAACTATTATTTATTTATTTTCAAATTTAAAAATTATTCCTTCAGTTTTCTATTCAATTTTGGGTGTAATTTTTTCCCTTATGAAAATTATAAAAGAATGGAATATGGTCCGGGTGCAGTCAATCAAAACTCAAATAGTAATATTTTGTATCATTTTTATTTGAGTCAACGTTTTGTCCCATGTTGCAGGGCTTTGTCAGGGCTGCTTTGACAGAGGTCAAAGTCAGAGTGACTATCACTCTGACAATCACTCTGACTTTGACTTCCGTCAAAACAGCCCTGCAATTTGGGGTGAAACGTTGGCTCAATTAAAATAGTTATTACTATTTGAGTTTTAATTGACCACACCCGGACCATATTCCATTCATTTATACACACGGTCAATCAGCAATGTTCCAGAAAAGTATAAAAGTTTTTTTTTTAGTATTTCAAACTTTTTACTCTGCTATATATTAAATGTTACCTATCTTAATAAACTTTTTCAGTAGGAATCATTTTATATCTTAAAAAATCAAAAGATGATAACAAAAAAGTAGATTTAAAAATATAAATAAAATTGCTGTTTAAATTTTCAACTTTCAAACAGACACCTATAGTAAGTATATTGGTGGATGTAGAACATGTCCCAATCTCACAAGAGGAGTACATAATACAAAAAATATTAGAAGGCAATCCTTCCTGACAAACCCACCCTACTAAAACCCCTTTTTAGCGATGGTCATATATCAATTTTGATCTATTTTCTTATAACGGAAAGAAGAATCTTTAGATAGTTATAATTTTAAATCGAGCAATATTTAAAAAGCGCCTGAAATTGAAAAACAGGTTGAAATACCTTGAGCGTCAATTATCCAAACTAATGTCATTGGGTTTGGTTCAGATAATTAAAATTCACTTAAAAAAAAAAAGAAAATGTCAAACAATCACCATATTTATAAAAAAAAATTGTATTTTTTTTATTGTATTAACCCGGGTCAACAATACTACACAATAAAATACAAGTAGTATTGTTGACCCGGGTTTGAATTGGGCTGGGCAGAAAATTGTTTTCTGTTACACTAAAGCTATGAGTCAATCATGTGGTTACTGAAGCACTCCTGGGATCCACCATGTACCCTTAATTGGGTAAAAATCTGGCGGTCAAGCATGATTCTGACCAAATTACTTCCTTCCACAACTGTTGGTCTAGTAACAGTGCTTTCTTATAAAGTACGGCCCCTCATTGTATCTTTTCCGCGAAGTCAGTTCGGATAATTGAAGTTCTGATAATCAACACTCTACTAACTTTATTAACAGTAGGTGTTGATAAATGTTGACTCTAAACGATTTTTAAATAAATTGTAAAAAATTAAATCTTCAATATAATTCATTAAAATTTAAATTTCCTTTAGTCTAAAATTGCTGCATCAAGCACCAATAGATTTTTCATGCCTAAAGTACAACATAATTTAAAAAAACATTGTTATCAATAAATAAATTAATAAATAAATCAGAGATAGTTACTAGTTAATGTTTTTACCTATATATGTATTATCTTGTTTTATTTAAGGTCTGTAGAAGGCACTGCTGTAACTCCAGCGAATTTCAAGTTTTATTATGAATTTGTTGACACCAGGCTCGGTGGAGAGGGAATGAAGGGAGCAGGTCCTTGTGCTAGAATATTTAGGTAATTATCAAGACTATAAATTATAAAAATATAAATTTTAAAACAAAAATTGTTGATTATTACCAAGAATAATAAAAATATTCTATGGAATGCTCTTATTTCTAGCTTCAGAATTGTTAAATATTTACAAAGCACTTATAACTTTTTCAGTTGAGAGGTCTCAAAATGTGATCGGTTACAAAATAATATTTTTCTTATTAGGTATCTCAATTGAACAACTAAGGTACAGAGATATAAAAATCAAATCTACTAATTAGTTATGTGTCAATATTTATTTTTTATTCCAGGAGGGCTAAAACAGGTCACATAAGGTCTCCGAGAAATGTTTTTATGTTTGGGCGTGGTGGTGCTGCTAATTTAACATGCTTGTATAGATTGGAATGCGCTCCTGGTGAGCGGATAGAACTTGTGATCAAAGGAGCATCTTTTGGCAATAATGGGTGAGTATTTTACAAGTAATTTTAAATTACTTCTTATTATTTTTTTTAAGTTATAAGTTTTTAATAATTTCTAACTAGGGCAAAAAGGATGGGTTATCTTACAGTTTACTAACTTTTCCTCTGTAGATATAGCTTATCACTAATTGCTCATAGAGGCTAACTATATTTTAATTTTAAAACATTGATTTGATATTCTACCTCATAAGTCATGATTATTATACTGTTATAATACATATCTAAAACATATTTTATGTCTTTATTTTCCAAATAATTCTGCAGGATAGGCATATTGTCGTTTGGAGACCATTGAATAGCAATTTCAATTTCTAATTAATTTACAAGCAAAAGGATATGTAAATATGTTGACAAAGCTATCTTGCCAAGGGTGTGATACTTAGGATGTTACTTATTAATTTTCTTTAGATGTAAATAACTAAGAATTTCACAATTTAAGTGAACAAAATATAAAAAAAAAAATCTGCAGTGGAAACCAAAAACAACAAAAAACAATCAAGTAAAAATTATGAAATGCCAGGACCTAAACATACTGAGGCTGTTTTAGCATAACATCAACATTAACTTCATTCAAATGGTCACAGAAATAAAAGAAAGCGTTGACCTATCAAAAATATTGCTATTCCGGAATATGAGAGATGAGACAGCTTAGATAAGACTAGAGAATTAAAAATAAATAGATATTTGTTTAAGTAAAATACAAATGGTATACATTTTTCTTTTTATTTACATTGTTCAAATACAATTATTTACAAACTTCAACGTTATACTGGCTAAAAATTTATTATATATATTTCCTGTATTATTATTTCCATTTTCAATTTGACTTTGTTTGATTTCCTTGATTTCAGTATTCAGATTAAAGCTCATATTAATTTTAAATAATTGACACTCTTGTGATTGCAATACTCCGTTGAACCTAAACCATAGTAAACTCAAAAGAAAGAAATATTCCCTACTTATAGGTTTATACATATTCAAATAAAAAATTAAGCAATTTTTAAACAAAAAGAGCTCTTTTTTTTTATTTCTACTTTTAAATATATTCCTTGGAAAAGATGAATGAAGGTGCAATTTTATTCCATGTAGCACATATTACAAAACATATTAAATTTATTAAAGAAGTGCAATTAAGACCATCTCAAAATTAAGAACATATCAATAAGATTCTTTTAAATAAAATAATTAAATAAAAAAAAGTTATAAATCTAAAACTACTTATCTCATCAAGAATTTATCCAGGTATAATAATCCTTGTAGAAATCGAACAGTTAATTAAGGCCTGATAAAATTGGTAGCACTGGTTTAAGCCATTCTTTGTGAAAAGAAAGAAGAAGCAGTAAATAAAAAAGATCTTAAAATAAAACTAACTTTTTTGCAATTGCTCTGATTATGGAATTCATTTTTATTATAATTTTTTGATCCTGTTGTTTATTAAAATTAAAACGAATATCACACATTCTTGGTGATATGTATAATTAATAGTAATATCATGTCATATATCATATATAATAATAATATTATTCACTAACATAAAATAAAAAAAGTTAGTTTTAGTAATTGCTCTGATTATGGAATCGATTTTTATTATATATTTTTTTTCTTGTTGTTTATTAGAATTAAAACGAATATCATACATTCTTGGTGATATTTATAGTTAATTGCAATATCATATCATATCATATATCGCATAATATAGTTGTAATATCATTCACTAACTTAAAATAAAACCAACTTTTTTCAGTAATTGCAATGATTATGGAATTAATTTTTGTTCAAATTTTTTTTCTTGTTGTTTATTAGAATTAAAATGAAAATCATACATTCTTGGTGATATTTATAGTACTATGATAATAGAAATAAATATTAGGTATTTATAATTAATAGTGAGCAACTTTCTCTACTCTGATAAAGTTAAATTATTTCTATTTTATCACTTTTTTTTAGGTGTAAAACAGTAATAGATTCTAATACAAGACAGCCAATCTGTGTACCAACTGGGCATCGATCTGTACAGTTAACTGTGTATGACTTACCATGGAATGATATTCATCTTGAAAAAGGCTGCCATTGTGACAACACTGTGATATCAAAAACAACTGATGGTCATGTCAGTTTTACTTCTTCTGGACAAATTCTGGAACTTACTTTCATAGTATCATCCTTTAATGTTACAGAAGACTTTACAGATATCTATTTTGAAGGAACTTATAGGTAAGTATGCTTAGTACATTTGATATTAGCGAAGTACCTATATTTTAAGCACCACAAAATGTAATACAAACATTACCCACAACCTTAAAAAGATATAAGGCATAATTGTTAAAACAATATTAATATATCAACAGAAAGGAAAATTTTAATGAAATACAAAATTGCAAAAACTATGGGCTGTACTCGGTCCTACTTAATAAAAGTGCAGTATCCTCCAAAAAGTAATTTTTGAGTTTAGCACATAATTGTAATTATCTTTACCTTAAATTTGTCGAAATACAGTTAATGACATCATTTTAATGTCTTAAAATGGAATATGTATATTTAGTAAATGGTTAGAAAATCAGAAATGCAGTAATTTTTAACTTTTTTGGTAGGCGAAATAATATGTTTAAGGAGGGCAGATCAGTTCTAAAGAGACTTAAAGTAGACACTATTCGTTTCACTTGGTTTATGTCTCTTAGTCGTTTTATTTTAGATCGTTTTCTAAACCCAAATATATATTTATAAATGGACATAAATAATACTATAAATGTTACAAAACTTAGGTTTCATTCAGTTGTTGATATTCTTTATAAAATAATTAATTTGTAAAGTGATGTTCTTGTATTTTTAAAACATGTTTATAAATCATAGGAAGACAGTCTGTGTGGCTGTCAATAATGGTACAAAATAGTGAAAAAACTATTTAATGTTAACCAATATTTCGCCCCACTTTGCAGGGCTTTGTCATGGCTAAATGAAAATAAGATACAAACATTATAAGAAGTGATAAAAAATTTAGAATAAATATGCAAAAAAAGTAGTAATATATATATATATAATATATTTGTAAGAAAAGAGACAGCATAAGTTAAGGAAATATAAAAATTTATGAATAGGAAACTAATTATTAATAAATACAACCATATGTGATAGAATTGTAAATAAATGGTTATATTTACTATTAATAAGTTTTGGTTCATCTATTTTAATATTTTTTTAACTTAAGCTGTTTTTTTATTATTTCTTACTTTCTTTGCATATTTATTCTAAATTTTTGTCACTTTTTAAAATGTTTGTATCTTGTTTTCATTTAGCCCTGATGAAGCCCTTCAAAGTGGGACAAAACATTGGTTAACATTAAACATTTTGATCTTCCTACAATCTGCTTCATACAGTCAACTGTATCTTCTTCTAAAACATTTATAAATTGTTTGGTTATATCATATTTTTCATTGCTAAAGAAAAAAGTTGTGACTACAGTAATTAAATAATTTTAGATTCGTCAAGTTTGATGCCTGTCCACGACGGCAGAGAGTGAGTGGATCTGGAGGGGAAATACGAATGACAGCAAGACCGACTGATAGAGATGACCTCCATTGCCTAAGACTACCTTGGCTCGTTGAAGCTAATCGAAATAGATCACTTTTTCTTCTCACTTGGGGTCACTTCCTTTCGCCGACTGACTCTGCAGATTCATGTCACACAACTAACAGAGTGCTTATTTACACAGGGCTACCATTGAAGTAATTCTGTTTGAGTTTATTATTGTTTTTATCTATAATAAATGATCAACCCTATTTTAATTTTGTTCTTAATTTAGTAAAGTATTTTTTTAATTTCTTAGCCATTAATTGTAATGTTGCCTTTTTTTTTTAATTGTGAATAATGTCAAATGATGAATTTCAAATTGTTGAGATAATACACTATTAAATGGTGGCAATAGCCTTATTGATCTGCCTTATTAAGTCTTTTCCAAGGTTAGATTTCATTACATTAAAGAAAACATTAGAGCATCACAACTATTCATTAAATCCTGTAGTTTTAGAGCATGGTCATAGTAAAAAAAAAAATTTGGTTAATTTATTTTTCGTTTATATTTTTAACTTTTGGGAAGCAGTGAGTAAGGTGCTATATTCCTAACTCCTAGGACCTAGGTTTGAATCTGGCTTTATCATATAATTATTTATTTTGTTACTGTAACCATAAATTGGTTTGGAAGCCCTCTGGGCTAACCCAGCCTCTATAATTGGGGAAAAATCTTTGAGCATGAACTTGAACAATTAACATCCTTATACAATTGTTGTTAAAAAAAGTATTTCCTTACAAAGTATTGAACCCCTACCCCTTGATGGATTGTAGAGGTGCAGATTTTAATTTTAATTAATTTTTAACTTTTGAAGAATAATTCATAATATTAACATTTTGTAATATGGCTTGTAACATTTTGTCCTGAAGGCTTCTACGGGTTGTTTGTCCAGCAACAGAAAAGGAAAAGGAGTTTGCTGTCCATGTTTTTTCAGAGGATTGGACAAGTGGGTGGTCACTTGGACCTCCATCATTTCTTGTACGTCTCATTGGAAGTGAACAAGGCACAGCTCATCTCAACTGGCTTGAAATATCTCGTTCTCGTTCTTTTTCTGCTAGTCTTATTGGAACAAATGGCAATGCTTCCTCTTGGGAATGTAAACATAGGTGAGCTTATTACATTAAATAAAATTAATTTTTATTTAGCACAGTTTTTCAATTCTTTATAAAGACTAGAGTTTACCAACTAAATCTGTATGAATGGCAAATTATAATTCTGTGATCTTACAAAAAAGAAGATAGAAGTCAAAATAATTGAATGAAATTAAAACTTTCTTATGAGTGGATGTTCCTGGCACATATTTCTGAAATATTTAAGTGAGCTCAATGAATGAAATTATTACAATCGTCTTTTTGAGTTAAAGGCAAAAGTGGAGGGCTGATGCTATTGTGTGGAGTTTGGTGATACATACTGAGCAGAATTTATGTAATTTAAATTAATGGGTTGATAGCAGGTAAAGGTTGACAAGGCAGTTAAGCTTTCTGATTTGAAACGATCAGTGTGTATCAAAAAAATGTCCTGGAATATTTTCATGGAGACGTTGTGAAATTTTGGGAGGGTTTCATAAATAAACACAAAGAGTATATGTTTCCATTAATAGATGTCACGCCCGACTGGCCTCAGAACAAAGGAACATATCTGTTCCTTTGCTCAAAGCAGTGTAATAGTGTTGATCTATCTTCTGTTATAGATATGCTATTATTTATAAATCAAATAATAAAACTTATTTTCTACAAGAGACATGACAACTGTTCTTTATTTATTGTAAATATGTGAAAGATGAAGGAATGTTTTGGGTGATTTTTGGGTTCAAGGTGGATTCTGAGAGTTTCAGGTTTCAGTAACAGAATTGCTTTAAGTTCTGAGATAGCTAAAGTTATTCGTTTTGTTAGATTTGAAAAGATTAATAAAGGATTGTCTTTAATCCAGAATCCAGGGCAAGAAAAAAAACAACTAAAAAAAATTTTATAAAAGCCGAACTATCCTATAACTTTCAATTAGCTCTTGAAACTAATAAAAAAAAAAAAATTCTCTTATGATAATAACAATTTTAATAATTTCAGATGCCCAGAATTAGATGCCTGTATTAGCCCAGCATTGTACTGCGATGGGCAAATTAATTGCCCTTCAGGTTTTGATGAAGACAATCCTGATTGTGGTAAATATAATTATTTAAAAGGTATTTTTTCTTTATTTTGATTATAGTAAACAATTATGATATTTTTATTAATTACTTTTATCTTGTTTTCTTATTTTAAAAAAACTGTGATTTCTATTGATCTTTCAAAACATCCATTTCACATATTCATTTAGGAGTGACAACAAAACTACTCTCCGCTCTCACTGATCGACGTATGGTGGTTATTACAGCTGCTGGCGCACTTATAGCATTTGTCACACTTCTGTGCCTGTTTGTAGCATGCCGACAGCGTAGGCCACACCCTGCTGCCTCAAAACCTTCCTGACCAAAGCCCTCGGTCGAAGTCATTGAGACCGACCGAGAAACGACTGTATAAAAGCCTTGAATCCTGAACGCTGCCTTTGTCAACTAGGGATTTTTTTATAGTGCCAAGTGACATAATGTCCAATTGGGCATTTCACGTATTATATCTTCCTAATGTTTTTCATAAAACAATTAGACGTAAATGATTATTTTGAACTTTATAAAAAAATTTAGTTTTAACTCTATTTACCAATGACACTGTGAAATTGTTCTTTTGTAACCAATTTTTGCCTTACTAGCTGTAGTAATTTATTTAAATTCAATTTGGACCAGTTATTAAAGTGGATGTTGATCGTCCACAAATAACATGAAAAGGTTTATCTTTGAGCACATCTTAGTAATTCTTCCGGATTGTAATAATTTACATTGTGAAATGAAGAATTATATAAATTTCTGATCGATATAAGATGTTAAAAAAAAAAAGAAGATAAATAACAGCTAATCTATTTTTGTACATTTTGTTTTCTGCACAGTAGGACACAGATACTAGAAATTTTAAAATATTAAAAATGGTATTTACAGATCTAATCTGTTCGATAATTATGTAAGGAATTTCTCAGACTAGTTTTGTTGCCAGATAATCAAGGAAACATTCCCCAATCTAGAAAGCAATACAACCTATATTTTAAGGAATAATAATGAATCATTATGCCTCTAACACTAATATTTTATATCCTTAAGAACTCTAAACACTACTAGAATTAAAATAAATAAATGTACAAAGGAATTTAGGAAATTAGTCTAAATAACTGATAATACCATTGAATAAAATTCATTGATGGAATTTAAAAAAACCTTCTTCTATTCAACTAGAATAAAGAACTTATTTACATTCACTGATACATCAGCACCTACTTTTTTTTTTCCTGGATTCTGTAATTAAAACTGATATTTATTTTTTAATTCTTCAATTCAAATAATAATGATTGCATTTCAAACTATTAAAATTTTATTTGATTTTTTTTTTTAATTTTGAATTATATTGGTTCTGATATCTGTAATATGATTTTCAGTACTGAAAACTAATTAATCAATTGATTTTAAAGGCGTGATACTAGTTTCAGTGTTAGAAATAATATTTTGAATTAATTATTTTGAAGAATCTTGCACAAGTTGTTTATTTTAAAGCCAATGTCTATACTTACAAGTATGGCAGAAAGGATTGCTAATCCTGTTGGTCAATACTTATTTAGTCAAAATATGGAGATTGTGATTCATTTCACGGGGTTAATCAAGAAATATAATGTATGTAATAGTTCTATCAAACTGAATTGAGTTCTTTTTAGCACCTTACAGGTATTCTTAGACCTTAAGAGTGACCACTTTCTTTGCCTTCAAGCGGATGAAGTATAAAATGAAAATAGATTATTCAAAAAATTTAAATTTATTTACTTTTTTTAATAGGTATAACTAACTCGATGTTTTAATTAGTTTTCAAGTAATAACTGATTTTTAAGATCCAACTATAAATAAAATTGTCTCACATATGTTTTTCATACCTATTGAATATTTGGTAAACAGACCATCAAATCATTTGAATGATATAATAAAATTCAATGAAAATATGTTGGACATATCATGATCATGTTTAATTCATCTTTCCTATATGTCAGTGAGTCAGACATAGTTGAATGTTTAAACAACAAAAAAAATTATCATAGTTCTTTACCATAGGTAATGGTGGAAGAGGATGTATTGCTTTAATAAACTCTATTGAATACATGTAAATGTGATTTTATAGATTATTAAAAAAACTTTATTTCTTAAAACACAATAGAATTTGTTCATAAAACAATTAAATTATTTAATCCACTTTTAAGTATGAAATTAAATTTATGATTTAAGAATTATCCATTACTGTGTATATAATTTGTAAATATCATCTTTTTTGTAATGGATTAATTTAATTTATGAATTTTTTCATTTTGTACCAATTGATGAATTCTTTACTACAGGGGAAGTCTTAGTATTGTGTCAAGAGATAAATATGAATTTAAATGTTCATTAGAGGCATAAACATAAAGAAAAATTCCAAAGTTAATTAATAATAATAAAATAATGTTTTTTTTTTCAATTTTATAATAGAACAAGTAATTAAAAATAATCTTTTACTGTAGTAAAAAAGTTCTACTGTAGCATAGTGCCACTTATTTTACTATAGTTCTGTATTTTTTTTTCTTTTACATTTACTTTGTAAATAATTAATGAAGTGTTGCACAAATATTAGGTAAGTATTCCGTAGGTGATTATAGTAAAAAAATGGAAATAGTATCTATTCTTCAGATCTATATGCGCTTTTTTTCTTGTGGCGCCTGTCCAGAATTTGTTGTTGAAAGCTGTGATTTCTATGCTTGTATGCTCACATTTTATTTTTCTCAGTTTGTTTAAATTAAAATTTGAACATCATTTATTAAGAAGGAAATTTTATTATGATGAATCACAATACAATTTTTTATTAAGCTTTTACAGATTTATATATATAAATTGTTTTGAGTTCGATTGATGCATCTAAGCAATGATCAATAACTTATTAGTTTACTACTTCCGAGTAAATGCTAAATTACTAATTCTATCATGTTTTTTTTCTAATAACACATTAAAAGTAAGTGAAATAGAATCTCAATATATCTTCAATTTTAAAATGAATTCATTTGACAAAAAGTTTTATTTTATTATTTTTGTAATTTTAATTATTTGATTCTTAACTCTAGTTGAAATAGAACTATGTTGATTTAGGTAAACAACTACTGAATAAGACAGATTCATAGCAATACATCCCTGTTGTAATATCGGAAATTAATTTATAGATCATTCGATTTTGTTTATGATTTTGTTTTTTTTAAAAATATTTATTGATAGAATCATTGGAGAAATAGATATAAATCTCTTCCTATTGAGAACACTTATAATAATATTTTTAGCATTCATAGTATATATCTACGAAAATGAGAAAAAAAAATCATATAATTACAGAGAGTATGAATTTATAGGTCTTCTACCTCTACTGGAAAAGGGCGAATGAACTGATTCGAGCTCTCTTTACTGAGTGAGCAATCATGAACTTAAAAAACAAAAAGTGATATTTCAGGGAACTGAATAACGTGTGTAACGTAGTAGAAGGGAAGTGATAGTGATGAAAAATACAAAACCGGTAATTTTTGCTGTATTTGGAGTTGTGAATAAAAAAAAAGCTAATTTATTTTAGCGAGTAACAGTTAGTATATAAAATCTTTTTTCGGGCCAGCAATATTTAAAAAAAAATAATTTAAAATTTAAAAGTACTTACTTTAGGTAACTTTTAAAAAACAAAAGAAATATATATTGGAAACCCATTTATGGAATGTAGATAGATATACACATTTACAAAAGATAATAACATGCTCCTCCATACCATACATTTTAATACCACCATAGAATAGTGTAAGGTGTGTTTCATGTCCACTGTATGTGTTTAAGAAACACTGTTGTGTGTCTATATAAAAGTAAATCCATAAAATAATAATAATAGAAATATAAAAGAAAAAAAATCTCATAGTTTTATCAATATTTCGTGCACAAACTGTCCTTACGTAAATTGGCTAATGTTCCTTCAAATTATATTGAACTAGAATTATAAATTTACTATAGTAGAAAATAATTTTTTAACAAAAATTTATCTTTTGATTACTAATTCATATAAAATAAATCATTAATATTATTTAAAAATAGTATTTATATATAAAAACCCAAATAACCAACTATGAACTATTAGGTATAAATAAAATTAAAAAAAAAAATTCAATGAAGAAAGTGAAAAGAAATATATATATGTATATATTTTTACATATTTTTTTTCTTAATATAGGGGTAGGCAACAAAAACACCAAAAAATAGATTCAAAATATAAAACATATCAGGGTTATGGAGTTAATTAATCGCAATGTTTATAAAAACATATATTAAATATTTTTTTTAATGATTTTTTTCATTGCTTAGGTGCATCATAAAATTCCTGTGGCCTTTTCTCCATTACTGCCTGTTTACAAAGCCTTCTTAATGAGAGGCACCATTTGTCCAATGTTTTAGACAAATCAATTATTAACAAATAGAGTTACAAACATAGGTATGATGATTTATACAAATTAGAAATTGATGTAGAATTAGATATTTGCAACTTGTATCACAAGTTTGATAGAAAAAGTGTCCAATTCTTGAGATTTCATGAACATTTAGTCCAGTAATGATTATTATTAGCAACCAGTTTTCTTACAATTACTTTACTAACACCTAAAACTTAAAAAAAAAAAAAGGATGTGATTATTAATTCGACAATGAATTGAATTTAAATTTTGAACAACTATTTTTTCCCATGGAAACAAATCAGTAGAAATATGTAAAAAAAAAAATTGACTAAAATAAAATTTCATTATAATAAAGTTTCTCTAATTTGTATCGTGATGATTTTATCCTGTTAATATATTTTGCTACATTTCGAACAATAAATATCATTTGGATAATTTATGACATTGTTAAATTGATCATGAAATCAAATAATTACATGAACGTTTACCATGCCTTGATAGAACATGCCCTGGTCATAAACAAGTGAAACAGTACCTAAAAATTTAGGGATCAAAAATTAATTTATAAAATTTTCCTTTGACAAACACTTATGATACGATATGATATTTTAACAGAGAGTCGTTGTCTTGTTGCTAAGGTTAACATTAGAGGGTATATTGGGATTGCAGGGTCTTACAGTGCCAAAAGAATGTGGTTTTAATAATTTTTTAAAAACTTTCTTAACTTTGAACGTTTAATTTGCTACTATTATCTTATATTATCTAGACTGCTTTTACACTTTAATAACAAGATGTTTGATTGATACTTGAAATGATTGTAATGAATTAATTAATTCATGATACTAATTATTAATGAAATAAAAATTAATATTTTTTCAATTAAAAATTGTAGTCAACAAATATTTTTGTGTTTTGAAACCAAGCTAATCATTATTTGTGTTTTGTTTTCTTTGCTGTCATAAAACATTAATTAGTATGTAATAACTGAGGGGTTTTTGGAAAGAAGATTGATCTTAATCAAATTAAGATAAGAAATACAACACTTTTACTTTATTTTCTTACAATTATTTATGATGTATCATAAAAATATAAGAAGATGGTCAGGGTTGCAGTCAAAAAAAGAACAAATAGTTTAAAACTATTTTAATGTCCGACGTTTGCAGGGCTGTTCAAAGCAAACGGGTGAACAGAAGCGTTTTGCATAGGATCAGAACCTTGTTCAAGCGAACGGTTGTCTTCTGTTGAACCGTTCGCTTTGAACAGCCCTGATGAAGCCCTGCAAAGTGGGGCGAAACGTCGGACATTAAAATAGTTTTAAAGTATTTGTTCTTTTTTTTACCACAACCCTGACCATGTTCTTATATTTAAATCTTTACGGTCAACTATATATACATATATATCACAAAAATAGTTCATCTTTCTTTCTATCAAACATATATTTAAATATCCATTAATTAAATTTGGTTATTAGGCTGAGATCATTAGTTATTATCATTGTTTCATGTTGTAATAAAAGGGAATACATTTTTTTAGTATAGTTTTTAACGAATTATTGAATTATTTAGATTCTTATTGTAATTACTTAATCATAAAAGTTAAGTATTCAATTACGAGTCAATTTGATCAAATAGCATAGTGTTTGTTCTGAAGAAACAGTATTTTACATATTGAGTAGAAATTAAGTAATACATAGTAAACATATATTACTAATTGAGTAGATAATTAAATGATATGTATATATTTCCAAGTAATGTTTAATATATAAAGTAATGAGGCCAAATCAAGAAGCTAATCGCAACACCACATTTACTAGTGTTTAATTGAATATGGGATGTTAGGAGTTTTGATCAACTAGTGATAGTTCCAAGTTTTATCATCATGTTAGTTAATTTAATGAAATTTTTCCTTTCCATTTTTTTTTTTTTTTTTTTGTAAATTTAAATATGTTATAAGTTATTAATATGAAATTAGTCATCTGACTAGATATTCACTATTATTTTCTTTGATTAATAAATTGAGGAAGTTTCTGGTTGTTACATGAATGTAAATTCATAAAACGACTGGATCTAGTATAATTTGACTAATTAACCAAAATCGCTTTTACCTAAAATTTCAATAAAAGAGGTTTTTATTTTGTTTTTTAATTAAAAAAAAATATATATAGTTTAGTTCTATTTGCTTATGGATAACTAATTCACCAATTAATCAATTAAACTGCCATAGCATGTGGTAAAACCAGATGTTGTATTCCCTAAAGAAAAGTGTTTTAAGGCAGAAGCGACCAATGTTTCATTAGAGTTTTTTTAACATATGAACTTTTTTTAAATTCAAAACAATTTAATTTTCTGTGAAGGTTATCATTGTAATAAGGTGGGATTAAAGGATAAGTTGTGATAATAACAAATAAATCACCTTTGGAAGGAACGTACTTTCATCGACATAACAAGTTTCACTTCAGAAAAAGTTAAACATGTGGATTAAGAGAGAAGGGAATCATTAAAATGTATTTCTAATGAATTAAATTTATAATACTTAATTAAAAGAGGACATATTTTATGTAATTTTTCCGTGATAAAATAAATTTAGAATATTTTTGACTTACCACCCTTTTCTTCAAGATGCTTTAAACTTTGTGTTAATTACTATAAAAAAAAAAATGGTTTTGTTAATGACTAGGAAACCTTTTAATTTATAAACTAAGATTTTTTTGCTTAAGATCACTATGAAAGAATTTACTAAAATAATAGACATCTAAATAAATTATTATTGATTTGGTTTCTTTCAAAATTTTATTTAATCCTTTGGAAATATAATTTATTATATATGTACTATACCATTCTATATGGAGTAATTCTGTACCAGATAATTTTCTACAAAAATTTCTTGCATTTAACTGCAAAATTAAGTTTGTCGTGTACTAAAATTTATTTATTTTTCTCTCCGAGAACACCTCAGTTGTGATAACCTTGTAGATATTAGGGTTGTACTGACTTTTATTAAACAATTTATTTGTGATAATGTGATTTGGTTATATGTTAGAATAATTAATTATACAGATACAAATGCTTATTACGTGACGTTTCCAGAATAAAGACCATTTCGATAAATGCTACTATACAATTTAAAAGAACCTGAAGGCATTTTCCACTTTAAACTGAATCTTAACATTATACAAATTTAATATTTATAAGAATATTGAAAGTGTTCAATTTTATCTTGGAATTCATCAAATAGTTCATATTAGTCTTTAATCTGGATTAACTCACATATAATGTAGAAGTGTTTTTGAGGTATATGTATATACCCTAAATGTTTCCATTGTTTGATTTTTATCGTTACTGATATAGTTGTATATTTGAATAAAACAATATTTTGTACCTGGATTGAATATGTTTGAAATAGTTTTTAAAAACGACAATTATTATATTTCAGAATCTCATTTTGATATTTAACATGAAATATAATGTGTCACAATTTATAATTTGTCTGTAATTATAATTAGATTTAAACGTATGGAAACAACTAATTACTGCATTTATTGCCTTTAAAAAATGAAGTAGAAAAAGTACTTTTATTTAGGTACTGATTGCTTAGTGATTTTCAGGTTAAGTTACAAAATGAAATCATCACCTGACTGTTTAATGATTTCTAGACAATGTAGTGAGTGCACTTAGTAAAAAAAGCTTTAAAATTCAATGAACATTGTAATTAATTACCAGCAATTTTGTTGCTACTTGATTAAAAATTAGTGTAATTAAACTAATGAAAGCATAAGTAGTAATGCCAGAAAGTAAGTAAAAAATATATTTATCATAGGAAGTACTTCAATAAATTATAAAACTATCTTATGAATAACATTTGTAGAACACATTTAAAAAGATAACAAAAAAAAAATTATAACAATGTTGTTACCAATAAGTGATTATATTATTACTGCCATCAGTTTTGTTACTGAATATAGATACATAAAAAATATAAATATATATATATTCACAAGTTATGTTCAAAACTTGGCTGTGAAAGTATATAATAAAGATATGATCATCTTTTATTTTAAAATTGTCATTATTTTTCTGAATCCTTCATATGTTACCTCATTCATGCATTTTCTTTTATCTCTGGAATAATTAGACTAATATTGTAAGATGAACTTCCAATATACCAATCTTACTAAATTGTGTTAAGAAAAAATTGGAATAAGTATTTTATCTTATTTTTATCCCAACCATCAGACATGACAGCTGTTTACATCAGATCCTTCTTCATGCCTTACAACAGCAACCCTGATTGTATGCTAAAATGTTCTTACATTAGCGTGGAAAGTTCGGGCTGCAATTGAGTAGAAATGCTGCTTGTTAATAAATAAGTGTATATTTTGAGTCCAAAATAAAATCCCTGAGGGGGCAAATGGGTCAATGTGTTAATAGAATAATTAATCGTTATATGAAATAAGACAGAACTTTGGGTCTTATATATTATGAACAATGAATTTGACTTTAAAAAATATCCTAATTTGGATAAAGATTAAAAGTTAAATTATTTAACATTTATCCACAACATTCCTACATGGGGGTTCATATTAAATCAGAAAAGATCTTAAATATTAAATATTCAAAATCAATGGAATTGACTGCTGCAACATATCATTTTCCTTAGATATGAAATCAGAAGCTATAAATAACAAAAAGTCATTTATGATTAAGGGTTGTAAAATATGTATTTTCGCCACCACCTATTTTGATGAACGAAATCTACTATTCTTTCTTAGGTCGTCAGCTATCAAAATGTTTTCTTGGTGCTCGAGAAAAAATGCATCACTAAGTGGTACTTCATCATTTATAGCTACTCCTTTTTTTTTTTTCAGTTTTATAGAAATATATTTAAACATAAAATTAAATACATTTTAATTTTTTTCCTTCATTATATAAAAGAAATTTTAAAAGATTTATGAATTTATTTATCATATTATTTGATCTTCCATAACAAAAAAAAAAATGGAAATAATAATTATGGGAAATGAGTTTGTATAGTTATAATTTCAACTATTTTTAATTGAGAAAATTTATTTGATATACTGATTAGAGTATGTTTATGGAAGGAGTTCACAAAAATTGTTATAAATTAAAATAATAAATTATTGGAACCTTTATTTAATTTTATATTTTCGCCCTCAATTGTATATCAATATAATCAGAAACTATTTACATCCAAATAGTAGATTTTTGCCTGTTTAAATATATCATTTAAGGAATATAAAATGTTAAATTAGTTTTAGATTACTGGTCTGTTGGATTCTCCTTTTTTTGTTTAATCCTGTTATTTCTCTAGAAAATTGTGATGAAAAAAGTGAAAAATATCACATCAAAAAAGCTTTTGAAGAAAATTATGGTTTTTGGATGATTTTCGGAGGATTCTATCCTTGTAAGTTATTTTTAGTGTGCATATTTTAATTTTTCAGATGAAAACATTTTTATTGCCTAATATCATATTCTACGACAATATTGAGCAATAGGTAATACTGTTCAATGGAAAAGTAGTATAAGTCAGTAAATAGTAAAAAGATGTCTAGTGTACTAAAGACAGTAGAAGATTCTAACTTTTTCCCTGCAACTATGGCAAATCTAAAAGGAGAGTATTGTGTTTATTGGTGTCTCATTAACTGCTTATTTGTAAGTGTGTAACCATTTCTTGAGCAAACAGCTCAATCGATTTTCAAGTTTGATAGTTCAAATTATTCAATGAGATCCCAAGATTGTTTTGAAACAATTTAAACTCAAAATACAAATAAAAAAATTATTGCACTTTAGCCGCTTTGTAACTACGTTTTAAGGGAACTGTACAATCGAATTTTAAGTTCGTTCGAACGAATTATCGATAGGGTTAAGGAATAAGTCTCCAGCACTATCGATAAGAACTAGGAGATGAAGCTAAGGCATGGTTATCATGAGCGATGACTCTCTGTTTGACGCTGAGGAGGAAATTCGATGGAAAATACAGATCAAGGTTAAAGATTTTTCCACGTTTGGGATAGACTTATGGGGAACACAAAATGGTGGTGGTTTCAAAACGTTAAAAAAAAAAAGTTAATTTTTCTTTCGGAGCTCCATATCTTTAAAATTATCAACAACATTCCAAAACTTAATAGAACATAATTTAAAGAAGAATACGTTTTCTAAAATTGAGCCCTAATAGAGCCATTTGCGTTCAATTGTTCTCAAGATTTAGTTTTTTAAAAAAATAACATCTCATAAAAAAATACACTGAAAAATTAGTAGTTAGTGGATTTATTTAGAGAAATCTATATCTCAAAAACCATTCGACATACAAATGTCTATTAACATTAAATTTAAAGCTAATTTAATGTACTATAAAGTGGTTTATTACGTTTATCTTTGTAGGAGGAGTAGTTTTTATGATATTCGACAAAATGTTGATTTCTAGCTGTTTGGACCAAACGTTTAAATAATGACTTAAAATTGGAGTAAAACCCTTTTTCTCTTCTGGGGCTCTTGTACTGGTAGGAAGCTACGTATCCGCTGACAGAATGTAGATCAATCTATACCAGGAGTTAGCTAAATCAGAACAATGTTGTCGAAGTAGAGATTACTAATGGTGTATGATGCTGTGGTAATAACAAGTGCCACGTAAAAAATTTCCCATAAGGTACAAAAAAAGTAAGAATATTTTTAAAGTTTAAAAAGAATGATTTCATTTTTTTTTAATTGTAAAATATGAAAATATAACGATACATTAATAAACAAAAATTAAAGCTTTTAGCGTCAATAATAAAATATTAATATCGTAAATAGGAATGATTGTATTTTAGATATTATTTTAGTTCAAGTTTAATTTTTTTTTGTATTTATTTATTTTTTTCATTCTCTTTTATTTCTTATTTTGTTATCATTTAATTTATACATCTGTAAATATGTTGTAAAAGAGCTCTATCATCCATATTTCCATTATCTAAAATATGACAGGATGTAATATTACAAAATAAAAAATAAAATTCCTCCAGGACGATGAGGCATGTAGGCGCGCTCCTTGTAGACTTTTTCACTAATCCTTCCAGACTACAATATTGTTGTGTAATGAGCCTGGGTTAGCATGAGCGTTCATCCGATTATTAAAACTTCAGAAGAAAAGAAAGCAAGAAGAATGCCGTTCTCCATTATTGATGTAAATAAAAAAAGAAATTAATAAGCAATTATTATTATCATATTATTCCATCAGTACTAAGCAATTTTGCATTGAAAAATACTATGTTATGTAGAACTCTTGTTACTATAATAAAATAGTAAGTTTCATTTCCAAGTGATATTTAAATACATATATTAATAGTATTAAAAATAAAATACATGGCCTATGGGTGGAAGTGTACTGTTTCTCCCCTGCCCCCACCTAGTTATAATCCACTGTAAGTATAGAAGTGAATTGTCATTGTAACACATACTCACTTACGTATTGTCTTAACAGTCTCACTTACGCCTTTAACTGTCTCACTTACGTATTTAACTGTCTCACTTACGTATTTAACTGTCTCACTTACGTATTTTCACTTTCAGGTGTGGGAATATTACCATGTATCTACATACCCTCAGCAGTGTTTTTGTCCATAATATTCATAATGACTACTGTTAACATAAGCAATAGCGAAATCGCTATCAAAAGCGAAAGTGTCCATTTTATTGTGTTTATCACCATAGAGCTAACAGCTATGACCGTATTTATATTTAAAAAGAAAACAATTGATGAAATCTACAGGTAAGCTTTAGAAAAACAGTAAATACTATCAGTCCTGGCAATGCTTCGCTATTGCTATATTCGAGGATGTATACACATTAATTGAACACTATCGAAACTTTGATATCAAATAATATGTATTCGTAGATTAACCAAGTAACCTAGACTATAGAGCAGAGTCATATTTTATGTAGTATATATATGATAACATCATTGATAGTCAAATTGTCTAAAAGAATAAGAAAAAAACAATTAAATCTGACCAGTATTAACGATTATACAGAGAAGTTAGCCATTTTGTTACTATAGTTACCATCTAGGTTTACTCTATAGTTATGTACTCCATAGCAGAGATGAGTATAAATTAGCTATAGCTGAAACTAATAGCTAAAATTGCCATGGATACGATATTTATTTATCAATGGTTCATTCATGAATAAGGGTCGTATCCATGGCAATTCTCATCTCTGCTGTAGAGTATATAACTATAGAGTAAACCTAGATGGTAACTATAGTAACAAAATGGCTAACTTATCTGTATAATCGTTAATACTGGTCAGATTTCATTGATTTTTTCTTATTCTTTTAGACAATATGATTATCTATGATGTTGTCATATATATACTACATAAAGTATGAATAGTTTTTATATAATAACCCTGTGGTGGCAAGATTATTGTCTTCAGCGGCAATAGTCGACGTTAGCAAAGAGACTGTTTAAAATGGGTTTGCCACTGCCGAAATCATTATCAACATTTTTATTTCTCTAGTATATTTCTTTTAAACCTATTTTTATTTATAACTCATTTAATGTTCCATTATTTTACATTTGTTTTAATGGCCGACCCAGTTGAAACCTCTCGCTATATGATTAATTAATTTACTAGGTGTGTTTTTCTTGTCTGAACAAACTGAATATTTCTGTTCAGAATAATTGTTGAATCTGTTGTTTTATGATCAAGTCTAAACATTGTTCTTTAGTTAAATCCCTCATTTTGCTCCAATATTAGTACTGTATTGAAGCAATTCACTGACCTATCAAGTAAAAGATTTTTTAAGAGTGAAACAAAGTTGATTTTGAAACGAAGTTCGTTTTTAGCACATCAAGGAACCCTATAATACGAATTTTTAAGAAAATTGGAAAATAATATTTTTGGCCCAAAATATTCACCGGCATTTGATTTATTTTGAAAAAAAAAATTATTAACTTAACATGACTCGACCAATCTATTCCAAACATGGCAGTGGTTAGGGCTCAATAAACTGCATCCAACGACACAAACCGAATCTAATTAAACAGATTAGAGCCGGATATATCAAATGAAATGTTTTTCTTTATTTGAAACTAATATTTCGCCCAAAAATCAAGGTGAAACATTTCCTCATCAGTTTTTTAGTGAATAAAAAATCATTTGGTAGAAACCGTAATATTTTTCTTATTCTTCAGAAAGAGACAAATCAATTGGCATATAATAACCATTCAAAAATGTATACTTTTCGAGCTACGCGCCAAAAATGTTTAATTTTGTTAATAACGCTTTTCTTCCGAAAAATCCTGAGCATCCAGCAAACATCCCCATCACATTCGGGTGAACGATTTGACAGTGCATAATGTACGAACAAACAAATATTAATTTGTATATATTATATATGAAGATTATATCATAATTATTGATGTTGAATGTAAATAATTTGTAGGGCAATGGGAAGAAGATTCTACGACTATGAGAATACTCTGGACGAAGAGTGCTACGATGTGATCGCCAACGCTTACAAATCGGGAAGATCGCGGAAGAAAATATTCCACGACATGTTCGTAGGCTGCTCGATGAGCACCTTGTTAACGGCGTCCATCGTCAGGCCCTTACTCAGCTACTTCAAAGGCGACCCCGATCCCAACGATGGTAAAGCCCTGACTATATAGAAGTGCTTTAGATTTTATAGAAAGCGGCTTTAAAGGTTTTCACTAAACTGGGAATATCAATAAAAAATTTAATGGTATTTAATTTCGGGTAAGTCTTATCCTCGTTAAAAAAAGTTCAACTGGGCTTATATGCCCTATTACCAAAAAATCTTTCTTTAAAATACTTTTAATTTTGTTTATTTGAAATAATTAATCATTTCACATTTTTGTTAGTAGCGAAAAGTGAATAAATATATACTATGAAAGGATATGACGATTAATTTAAGGAGATAAGAGGAAAAATATTGTTTTGAGGTTGAAAACATATTTCCGAAAATAAGAGTAGTAATATAGACGTATTATTTATCGCAGTAAAGCCAATGATTTTAGAAATAATAATATTAAACGTAGAATGTTGTAATATAAGGTAATGGAGAAACTTAAAATAAAATAAACGGTATGTTATAACATGAGTATGATTGTGGAAGCACATGCGCATTGTGTCAGTCCTATCATAAGGAGTATTCATGATATTATGTTAAATGTAAAATATTTTACCATGTTAAATGTTATAAATATAGGATTGTGAGCAACCAGCCTTATTTAAAGTCATGTGAAATGTTAAATTGCATAAGAGCTCCTAACGGATTTTCTCGGCAACTTGTTTCATAACCTTTCCTTCCAAAACTTCATGTTATTGTTTACTTCTTAGTTTTGGTTAAAGTAATTTATTACAACATGCCTAAATTGAGTTAAAAGTGAAAGCTGTGTCACCGAGTGCCTGGTTGATCTTCTAACTTTTGAGGAAGAGAATCAAGATGAGCTAGCTAACAACCGTTATTAAATAATTATTGTTGTCATCTATTGCTTTATCAGTTTTAGAAACATCCAGAACAATACAAACACGAACTACAAGCAAATAACCTAACACGACAACTAATAAAACGGTGACGAGTTAAGTTGTTCGTTTCGTGACGTCATTTCCATTTAACTGACATTGCGACAGACTCTCAACCATGTAATATGTTATATCCTTTTAGCATACTAAAAGAAGGAAACATTTCTCCGTTTAACATGAGTTTTCCACTTAACACTCTTTAACTTGTTAAACTAAAAATCAAGAATACTCCTATAGTTGAATAATTAAAACGTGTTTATTTATAAACAAAAAAAAATAATACAAAAAATGGATCTATCTCAATAATTAAGAACACAAAGATAATGGAAAAATATTTTTTCTCTTATCCTCCTTAAGTTAATTATCAAATCCTTTCATAGTTTAGATTTATCTATTTTTCACTACTAAAAAAGATGTGAAAAGATTAATTATTGAAAACAAACGTCTATCGAAGCCTAAGTGCGATTTTAACTCATAAACATACATAAAAAAAAGTTATATGCTTTAAAAAATCAATTCAATGATTTGAAATAACAATATGGTATTTATGTTAAAAGAAACAAAATCATAATATTAAACTTGTAAAAAACTGTGGTATGGCATTGACCCCTCACATGTTAACCAACTGAGCTCGTTCCAGTGTAGCCCGTAGTCTATAGTTAATAAGAGCTCTCCAATTAGAGCCTTTTAATATACGGAATAATGGTTCTGGAAAGCAGGTCCGCTACTCAAACTTTTTTATTCTAATTTCATTATACTTGTGACTGCTTTCCAAGGAGTATGCCAGAAATGGCAAGGGAGGGGGATAAAAAAAAAAAAGGTTTCCAAGGAGTGAATGGAATATTAATTTCCTTCGGAGTTATATACTATCATGTATCCACGGTTTTACGCATAAATTGAGTAATTCCACTCTACACCCGAAAATCGACCGCAATGGTACCAAACAAAAATTATCATTTAAATATGGCGTCACAACTTTTTTTTTTCCCTTAACCTGTGTATGAGCCTTCCAGTTGTCTCCTATTAAATCATACATAATGTTTTGAATACTCTTCTATAAATTGAATAAATGGTTCGGAGCACAATGGAAATTTTAGGCAATTGTTATAATTTTATATATTTACCATACTTTTGCAAAAATAAGAATGTTACAATTTTATGTCGAGAAACATTATGAAAAGTACTTTTCGGAAAACTATTGAAATTGGAGTTAATCGATTTGACAACTGAATGACTCATTTGGATAATTAGTACGGGAAAAGTAGTGAAACGGTGAATAATTTAGAACCATCTGAGCTTCGTAATGAAAGCTAATAGTATTAGTTGATAGTACAAGTGTAGAAACTAGTGTGGTAATAATACTAATACTTATTTTTTTCATGACAGGGATGACTATTAGTGATATTACAGGAATTAAAAAATACTAAAGTACAAGTCTGTGTAATTGAATTAAGATAAATCTACAAGACTAATAATATTAGTTTGTATTTTATTATGAAACAGGGCCCTGTTCTGAAACGAGCGAGAATTAATTTCCATTCAAAATATAGTGATAAGGGAAAGTTGCATGATGCGGGTAGTATTACATGTAATAACAGCTAGATAGTTATAGTTAATGAACCTCTGGTGATTGAAATCTATTAATGAATGTTCCTGTAGGTATCCTACGCGTTCTACCAGTACCGTTGTGGACTCCGTTCAAGACCAAGACATGGTACGTCAATTTACTATTTTTCTTAGCAGAAGACGTTATAGCTTACATGACACCAGGGATAGTCTTCGGTTGCATTTTGTTCGTCGTCTGTGCCAGCGAAGACGTCGGAGCTCAGCTCATCATCCTTGGACACACTCTGAAGTCGGTGGTACGAAGAGCGGAGGGTCTCGACATGCCAAGGGAGGAGGCTCTCAAGTTGTGCTTCGTTCATTCGATCAAGCACCATCAAATGCTTTTGAAGTGAGTTGGGCATTTTTTCGGTCGAAGTATGAATAAATTAAATTTTTACTTTAGGCTATTTTTTGCCTTAAACTTGTTACATAAAGCGTCAGCAAGGATCTGTATTTCTAATCAAATTGGTGTCTTCCGTAAATAGAAATTAAAAATATATACATAAATATATTTTGTTTAAAAATCATCTTATCTTGTGTCAAAAATTAAAAAAAAACTCTTACTATTTCATATATTTTTATTTTCTAGTACGTTTCGGGGGTACTGTAAGACCGTCTTTAGCTTCTATAATAAGTTTTTTTTTTTTACTAAAATAAGCATTTTTACAGTTGCATACAATCAATTAGTTCCATTTCTGATTATTAATAGTCAAATAAATAAATAATTATTTTAACTAAATAAATATTATTACTCACCGAATTTTCTTGAGTACTATTGGCTGACTCAAAATGTGTTATAATAAAACAAAATTTATTTGTACAACTTGAACAATGTTAGTTTGGTTAATAGCTAGAAGATAACAGATCAAAAGCTCAAAGTTTAATAAGAGACTATAAGGAGGAGGAGTTCAGTTAATTATTGTTATTATATGATTGGATTCCAGATATCAGGATCAATTTAACATCTTTTATATTTAATGTTTTTTCCAGTTTTTTTTTATTATAAATAAGTTTTCCTTTATTTATATTTTATAGTATTTTATTCTTTCCTCATATCTTTACATCGTCAAAACTGATTTCATAGCTATGATTATTGTTTATTATCTGTTTACATAGTACTGGTGGTGGTTTCAATTCAACATCTTAGAACAAAAATATATAATGTATAAAAAGTATAAAAGGAAGATGTTCGGGGTACGGTGAAAAGAACTCAAGTAGTAATTAAACTATTTATTGTAAGCCAAGGTTTCGCACTACTTTGCAGTGCTTCATCAGGGGTAAACAAGATATAAACCACTAAAATAATGTAACAATGTAACATAATAGATACAATGTAATAAAATTATAATAAGCTATGACTAAAAATTGTTTAAAATATGTAAAAGCTTATATAAAAATGAACTAAGTAAACTAAATAAAATGAACAAGATAGGACCACACCTTTCTGAGTGAAGCAAAGCAAAAGAATGCACTAAAGGCAGATGCAAGGTGCCATGAACAGGCTAGAGGAAAGGGGGAATTTCAAGCTAAACAAATAAGCTACACATGAAAACACTTTATACAGCTTTAAAAGCTGTAAAGTAATGCTAAAGTAAGATAATATTATATTATTAATTTTCAATTTTCCTATAAAGTTTTGCCCTCAAGGCTAGATTTAATGAACAGATTTAAATATAAAATAATATCATAGCTGTTTAAAACCCCTTTTTTTACTTCCTAATCACTGATTATTTAATTTTTAGGTACATTAAATCCTTGGAAGCTATCATATACCTCCCTGGGTTCGTATTACTCTTTGGATCTACAATTTTGATGTGCATGAGTGGGTTCATATTTGTCTCTGTAAGTTTGATATTTATAATTATTACTAATGATCATCAGAAAACATGGTTCTTATGCACGACATATCGGATTTACAACTATTTTTTACTTTATATTTTAATAATCAGGACTATTATTAAGAGACATAAAAAATCTAGCCAAATTAATTAGGAAAAATTATTTTATAACAAAAAAATATTAGAAGGCTTTATTATATTTAGTATATTATAGCGTACCTATTTTATTTTTCAGAAAGAAGTAGCTTTTATATCAAAAGTCGAATTTTTCTTGTTCCTCCTGTCCGAAATGGCAGTGATTTTTTTAATTTGCTGGTGTGGAGAATTTATTCAAACAACTGTAAGTGATTGTTACTTCTGCGATTTAACTCAAGATGAATATTATTTATAGGGATGTTTATCTTTTTTTACAGAGCACACAGATTTTCGATATGGTATACTCCAGCGAGTGGCCAGACAACATGGAATCAATGAAGAACTTTGTCCTCATTATACAGTTGAGAAGTATCGATTCTATAAAACTTAATTTAGGAGGATTCATGGTCGCTTCACTCGAGACCTTTGGTAATGTAAGTATATACACAAAAGAAGATCAGTTGAGAATTTATATCATATAATGGTGGATTCTAGCCCCTTATTTCCTTCAGCTAGTAACCGAAGAAAACTACTCGTATTACAAAAACAAAAATGTATACGGTTGGAAAACTATTGTTAGACCAGCCCACTACAATCTTCGTCAAAGAAGACCAGCCCTTCGAAGGTTAGCGGACGGAAGAGGCACAGGCGACTGAAACATACAGTCGAAAACTGAAAGTAGTACATTTTATTATTAAAAATATAAATTGATTTATTAACAGTTCGATGCTATGGACATGTAACATCGAACTGCTGCTGCACACCTTTATTGCTTTTAAGATAAGAGAAGGTTATAAATAAATAAATAATAATTATATATCTGGAACAGTATATATCATTTTAAGGATAATATAATTAATTATATATACAACAAAACCAACATCGTATAGATTTAGGGTCAGTATTAGCAAAGATGAAATCTCGCTTTTATTTTTCTCAACATATCACTCACTCGCTGAACTATTGACCACTTTATCTTTGACGGTTATCCTTAAGCTTTAGATGTATGGCAAATCTGGACTAAGAGGTTTAGCGAAAATTATCTATAAGATAAGAGGGTGATTATTAACCGTTCTTAGGCGGGACTCTAACTCTAGAATAGTTGACATATCGTTTCTTTCCTTGATTGTGGCAAATTTAACGATTTTTTGTAAGAAGATTTATTTCGAACTGGACGTATTCAGAAGATATTACTGTAGCCTGCGGTCTTCTATACTGAGGTCTTCCTAAAGACTGTCCTAAATCTAGTAGAATTAACTCTAATGATACAAATTATCTCCATTCTACGGTACAATCTATGGAATACCTAAAAAACTTCTGTGTCAGATGTGTCACCGTTCAAGAAAAGGACTATTCAAAAATATATATACCGAGTACAGATAATATAGTATCATTATATCATATTATCATTATATGATATTATCAATATCATATTATCATTGCTATTATTATTGTAATATAATATAAAACTTGATCTTGCATTATTTACAATACCATGATTTTGTTGGTGATTGTTTTAGATATGCAGCTCAGCCTTTTCATATTTTGACCTTATGCTCGCAGTGAATTAATATGAAGAAATGAGACACCCTAGTCGATTCATTCTACATGTTTCTAGGAATATTAGCTTACTAATAGATAAATATAGATGCACATATTATGTATAATAAATAATATAAAATGTAATAAACATTTGTTTTTAGCCATACTTCTGTATTACAATGTTATCTTCACTATCTAAGAACAAAGTTCTATGTCTATTAAATATTTTCCATTCAACTTACCCTATAAAAATGTCAAGCAACAAGTGTATTGTATAAAAAATAAGTATCTAAACTGTTTCCTTGTGGTTATTAAGGTACACATATCATTATGTTCACCTGTAAAATATAATATCATTAATGAAAGAATTCCTGAAAAACTAAATTAATAATAAAGTTAACTATAAAAAAGTATGTATAAAAAACTGGAAAAAAATAGAACAAAAATATTATCTTATATAAGTTACAAGTTTAATTTTTATTTCTCGGTAATATTATATTTGCACTTATATCGAGGACCCTTATAGTATAATATTGTGTTTTATATGTATTATAATGTTACAAACGGTTTGGCATGAGTGTAGAGGCTCCGATTCACCTTTTGCAACTTTACAAATATAAGTTGTTGGACAAAAGATGTAACCACTATTAAAATAAGTTATAAACTACGGGTACTTTTTGTACTTTACCAAGCGTATTACTAAGGCTACGTAAGGACTTCAGAAAATTCTCGGGATGGCTCACCAATTTAGATATTTTTGCTTTCAAAAGTTCTCAAATATTAAAGCTAATGGAATATTTTCTATCTATACTTGCAATATCTCATAGTAGGAAGAAAAGAAAATAAATACACAATTAGTTCAACTTCTCCATGACGAGTTTCTAGAAAATCGTAAATCTTAGAATTCATTACAAAATATATAATACCAAACAATTGCGTTGTTATTGTTAGGGACACAAGATATCGTAGCCTGTAGCAAAGGTATAATTTGGCACCTGAGAAAAGAAGGTCTGTTATATGATAAATTCACTCAAGACAATTCTGCCTTTGATTATTCAACGGGGAGTAGCCGTAAAGAGAACCCGGTTCACAATAGTTCAGTTGCTATCTGATACATTAAAACAAACATGCCATTAACCACTGGTAATATTTCATTAACCGAAACAAAAAATGTATATAATGGCTTAATCATTTATAATAAACATGTATATTCCAGGTGAAGAAATTAAAGTAGATGAATGTTATATTAAAAAATATATGAATGATAACTATGGCCTAGAATTTTGGCTCAAAGCTGGAGGATTATTCGCTATTGGTAAAAAAGGTAAGTAAGCCGAAATAAAATTGTCGTTCTACGATTACTTTAACTATAAAATAATATAATGTGAATTGATTATTTTGAGCTTAAGAATAAAATATTCGTGTTTTAAGTATATATGTTCTTTTCTTATTTGTATATATATTTAATTCTAAAATACATTCATTGAAATATTGAACAATAAGCTTTATAATGACTCGGATGAATATTTCGAAATATTTTTTTCAAAAGTATCCAAATTTTATTTAGTTCCGTAGAAGCTATATGATGTTCTGGACCATTAGAAGTCATTTAAAAAGTTTTACCCCGGATTTTAATTTATTCACTGTATGAGTAGCTAAAAGGCTGCGTCGCGGGACCACCGATTTCAATGAAACCTTTTATTTTTCGAACATCACACAAAATGCTTCTCAAAAACCATAATCCAATCTTCACAAAACTAACGATTTAAAATAAAAGTTTCAGAAGTTTTTCTACGTAATGAAACTACTTTTTCTCCATTATAAATTAATCTGAAATATATTGATACGGGCTGGATGAGTAAAAGATATTTTTCAATAGTTATAGTAACATTGGATTTTGGGCAGAAAATAAATTAAAAAATTTCTAATTTGTGATTTATATGAAAATTCATATTTAAGGATCTCAAAAGACCCTAAGACTTTGTATTTAAAAAAAAAAATTGCTGGCTTACTTTATTGAAAAAGAATGTTCGGTTTTGTAATTTTTAATACATTTAAGTTAATTTATAATGATGAGAAGATTGCTTACCGTGGATGATATATTATATGAGGAGAAGATGGATGGGGGTGCGCTCATAAAATAACACAAATAAGTTAAAAAAATTGTTTATTTGAGCCAACGTTTCGGCCAAAATTTCTAGCCTTAACCTTAAAACCTTTTGATTAAGGTTGTAAATGTAAATGAAAGAAAGAAGAGAAGTGGATTGTAAAAGTTTAAGATACAAGAAGGAACTATATAGAAAACATTATATGGGACAAAGGCAATTAGCCTACATTTTTTAAGATTTTAAAAAAGAAAATGACATCAAAATGAAGGTATCCTTGAAAATGACCTGAGGGTCGAAACGTTGGAAGGTTTGTAATGATTAAAGTTGAGAAAAAAAAGGATCAAATTTGTTTTTAAATAAACCAAACCACTCTCAAACAAGAATATATTAATAAAAATTAATCTAAGACTATGTATAATTACTAGTCAAAATTGATGAGTCTGCCAAGTATAGGTAGGGGGATTAAAAATGGCTACTGTTTCAAAACCTTAAAAAACCATTGATTTTTCATTCGGAGCTCTATATCTTAAAACTACCAACAACACTAGAAAATCTAAGAGAACATTATTTAAAGAAGAGTAAATTTGCTGAAATATTAGCCCAAGAAGAGCTATTTACGTCCAATAGTTCACGAGATATTGCTTTTAAAAAGCAAAATTTCTTAAAAATCTACTGAAAGTTTAGTATTTAGTTAATTTATTTTGAGAAATCTATATCTCAGGAACTATGTGACGAACAGATGTCTATTAGCACTCAAATTAAAGCTGGTTTAATGGAGTATAAAAAATTTTATGAGCTTTACCTTCGTAGGAATAGTAGTTTTCATGATATTTGCTAAAATAAATTGATTTATAGTTGTTCGGACAATAAATTTTATTTCTGAAACCATTTGACGTACTGATGTCTGCCAGAGCTCATATTAAAGCTAGTAAAATCTACTACAAAATAGTTAATTGTGTTTCTCTTTGTAGGAGTAGTAGTTTTTATAATATTTGACAAAATAAACTCACAAAATGTTAATTTCTAATTTGAAAAAATATATCTCTAGATCCATAAGACACACATATGTCTGCCAACACTCAAAATAAATGAAATTTAACTTATTATAACATACAAGACTAAAAAGACAAGAAACTGATCGTAGATTCCGACTATTGCAACATTTACTAGACAAACGGTCTAAATTGCCAATCCATTACAAAAGACTGATCTACATCATTATTATAAGGCCTATCTGGACATACGGAGTTGAGCTTTGGGGCTCCACTAAACCATCAAATTCCTCCAGAATCCAATCCTTACAGTCCAAAATCCTTCGTAAAATCATTAATGCTCCTTACTTTGTCACAAATAAAGTCATCCATCAGGACCTCAATGTTACATATGTTGCCGATTTGGCCAGAACCAGATACTGTTCCTTCCATAATAAACTTCTCAACCACCCAAATCCACTTGTTTCTAACCTGGCTTCTCTTTTATTACCTAATAATCGTTAATAATCGTAATAGGCGTCTAAAAAGAAGATGACCTCGAGATCTTCTCCTCTAGAAATATAATTGGAGTTCTATCAGGGAGAATCTCTGAATCTGGGTAGATTCTCCAAATGTTTGTATCATGTCACTATTTCACCTACAGCAAATTTACTTGTTACAGTAGTAAATAAAAATAAATAAATTATTTAAAAAAAAGTACTATAAAGTAGTTTATGACACTTATCTTCGTAGGGGTAGTAGTTTTTATGATATTCACATATGAATATAAATTTGGCAAATGACAATTTGTCCAAACAATTATCAATCAATTTATTTTAGCAAATTTCGTGGAAACTATTACTCCTACGAAGATAAACATCATAAACTACTTTATAGCTCATTAAACTAGCTTTAATTTGAGTGCTAATAGACATCTGTACGTTAAGTGGTTTTTGAGATATAAATTTTTCAAAATAAATTCACTAACTACTGATCTTTTATCTTTATCTGATCTTTCCATACAACATTTTTATGAAATGTTGCTTTTTAAAAAGTTATATCTCGAAAACTATTTAACGTAAAGAATTCTATTAGGGCTCATATTTTAGCAAATCCACTCTTCTTTAAATGACGTTCTCTTAGGTTTTCTTGTGTTGTTTCTACTTTTTAAGATTTAGAGCTCCGAATAAAATATTAGTTTTTTTTATCGCTTTGAAACAGCCGCCATTTTTTATTGCCCCTACCTATACTTGGTAGACTTATCAATTTTGACAAGTAATAAATTGGGGTGAGATAACTGCCCTTTTTCTCCGCTTGGGCTCTTGTACTACTATACACATTATCCACGGTCAACAATCTTCTCATCATTATAAATTAGATTAAATGTATTAAAAATTACAAAACTAAATACTCTTTCAATAAACTAGACAAAATTTATTTTAAGAAAATATCAGATCTTAGGGTCATATGGTTGGGTGTGCGATCAGTGAAATCACAAAGAAGTAAAACTTATTTATCAGTGCTAACGTTTCAGCAAGAATTTCTAGTCTTCAACAGGGCTGCCTTTTTAGGACCACCTCTTCCAAACAGCCCTAATAAAGGCTAGAAGTTCCGGCCGAAACGTTGGCATTAATAAATAAGTTTTTATTTATTTGTGTTCTTCACTGATCGCATCCATCATCTCCTCACTTAAGCTAATTTAATACGATCAACAATATTTTGTTCTTGTCTTAAAAAACAAAAGGAGTGGTGCATAATAACCATTGATTACAGTAAGGAGAATATGATAATTGAAACAAAATCTAAAGTTATTTAAAGTTTTTTTTCGGCTCTTAGAACGCATTAGTAAGAACCCTCAGACACATGTTTAATATTTTCGACCTATTATCACCAACAAAACTTTCATTACTATCGGTGGTCCCACGACTGAAGCCTCCTCTGAAGAAAAAATTCTTCATGGACCCATAACTTGTAACAGGATTCATCACGAAGCCTTTATTCAGAACGAATTCGAATCATCGTTTTTTAATGTTATGATGAAAATCTTCTAAGCAGATTGAAAATTCGCTAAATATGAAATAATTAACAGGCTGTGTTATTTTCTTCAATGGTTTATTTATTTTTCAAATTCTATTTAATGAAGTTAAAGGATTTATGGATTTCAGGTAGATTAATATTCCTCATTTCTGGATTATACGTGACAGCGTGGATCCTTTTTTTCCCACTCCTCCTTATGACAGTATACAAAACCATTGGAGGAGGAGAATTGGAAATAGTTTGTGAGGCTATTCACTTCACTATATTTATAATATTAGAATTGATATTTTTGGTTACATTCATCGTGAATAAAAGAAGTATAGGAGAAATCTTAACGTGAGTATAATTTTCCCTTTTTAAATTTTAATAAAATTATTTTATTATTGTGAATTGGGAAGAGTGAAAAAGGTTTTCGAAATAGGTATAAGTAAATACTGTAAATTTTTGCTTGTGCTTAAACACGCTATACTCAATGGTCATCGACGGTCTTTCAATGGAATACTTTACATAATATGAATAAAATCTTCAGGTTTAAAACTTTATGAGCTTGAATTTAAGATTTTAGAATTTTGTACAACATATTATTAGTTCATAATAAATTTAATGCCAATTTTTTTTATTTACTTATTATTATTGGCGCAACCTCTCGTGCTGACAAGGCGTGTTTATATTCTTGGCCAAACTGGATGACCTTTTGTGTAATTATACAATGTTGGCGTTTAGACAGGGGCTGATTGAGGATTAGATATGGATGATTATTATTATTACATTATAATAATAAATAAGGTTTTTTAATACAAATAAATTTACAATGATAATTATTAATGGTTTGTTCTAAAATAAAGTTAAAATTTAATTACCTGTTTACGATTTTTTCCTAAATGAACATCAAGGCTTATGGGAAAAGGTTTTTATGACTATCAAAACACTCTGGATGAGGAATGTCTTGCATTTATCGATAAAACGCTTGATGAATCAAAGAGAAAAAAGGCAATTATAGCTAAATTGTTCATCGGAGTAGTGATGTGCGCCTGCGTTTCCATTACTATCTTAAGGCCAATCATTAAGTTCCTCCTTGGCGATTATCTTCTAGGAGAACCTGATGATGGTAAGTAAAGCTCAGTAACGAACCGTTCAATTTTCATAAAAATTAATAATTTAATTTCTTGAAATCATTCTTTCTTTTAACAGTATTTTGTTCCTGGTAAACCTTTTGTAAATTATGCACCATTTCGTATTTAGAGATGATTAGTAATGTAACAACTGGTAAGCTGCATTTATCATAAAAAGATTTTTTTTTTTAATGTCAAGAAGTAGAATTTAGACATTCTATATTTTACCATTCATTAGTTGTATAGTCCATTCGTATATCATTCATATAGTCCATTCCTATATCATTCATATAGTCCATTTAAATTAGAAAAAAAATAAAGGAATGATCTCACCACACTTTAGCACCTTCAGAACTTCATGTCCATGTAAAATTCCCACTGATTTGTGCATTGGGTTTAGGTGTGAGTGAAGTGAAAAAAAAATAATCATATTCAAGTCAATTTAAGTTATTTACAAGAAACAATACATATATTAAGAAACCGTGTCTGTGACGACTGAAGTAGTTCACGGTTTAGCAGTTACAATATAGACCAGTAGATAGCTGTATCATTACAAGATTGTTTAAAAAGTTTAATATAACCTCCTGTCGAAGATAATTGGTTTTTTTGGATAATGTTGACATTATCTTAGTTATTTTGGCCACTTTTATGGGATCAGTAAGAAGGTACCATGAACTTACCCTTTCACCATTACATATACTATAGGAGTTGCTATTTAGTAGAATATGTTGGGACTAATATCCATTACTCTAGCTAGAGCTAGTTAATTTTTACATCATAAGAAAGACAGATCTTTATTGTATTTATATTCTTTACACATTCATGAATCGTTATTATTGTTTAAATAAAATACATTTTATCCGATTTTAGTCTCAAAACAATTTATATTTCTTTATAAGTTCGACGTTTCGGCCATTTGGCCATCCTCAGGGACAATCTATCACGAACAGCTTTTATCATAAATATGATTTTAACAATTTTAACCAAATAACAGTATCATTAATAAATTAATACCTTTAATACAGTTTTAGAACAACCTAACTTAATTTTTTAAAAACCTCTAAAGAAATATACATTATTTTGAGACTGAAATTGGATAAAATTTATTTTATTTAAACAGATCTTTATATTTACATGGAATTCGAATGAAAAACATGAAGGTACCTCTTTGATGAGACCCTTCTCAATTCTAATTTAAAATACTTCCACACTACCTTATTATGTCAATCTACGTTTATACAGGTCTCCTTCGACTGATACCCGTGACTGTGTGGACACCCTTCAACAAAGGTTCCTGGTATATCATGATGGGTTTTTTCATAATGCAAGACGTGGTAGCTTACGTGACTCCAGGAATAGTGTTCGGTTGCACTCTGTTCATTGTCTATACCTGTGACGATGTAGGAACTCAGTTTACTATCCTGGGACAGACACTTAAGCTCGTGGTACGAAGAGCGGAGGGTCTTAACATGCCACGAGAGGAAGCTCTCAAGTTGTGCTTTAGTCACTCCATAAGGCACCATCAAATCGTATTGAGGTGAGTTTTGGTTCCCATTTTGTGTATTTATAAATAAAATTATTAGCTATATGAGTATGGTCTGTTTATAATATAATATGGTCTGTATGAATGTTCCGTTCAAACGGAAAAGTTGCTATAGCGGACCTTCCTAATAACCTGGATGTAAACTTGAGCTCTGAAGGCGTGCCCAACTATTAGTCATTTTACAGGTAATGTTTGGAGAAAGATTTTATTTAGTTGTTCGTTCTAATTGAAGCTTATAATGTGTTCAATCTATCTTCTTCTGGAAAAACGAATTTGAAATTAGGAAGCTGAATCCGATTGCAGAAGAGTACCAAGGTTTGCTCTCATTCATTATTCCTGTCCATATTTGTATACTCCTTAATAACATCGTAGGATATTAATATTCATTGTCAAGAGCTTTTTCACCAGCTCTACTTAATCCTTGGCTTAGCTGACGACGTTACAATCCCAAGCAGAGGTAGTAACACCAAAAATAATAAAAGGGAATCTTCCTTTCCCCTCTCGCTCTCAATATCCCATAATTGACGGGTTTCTTATATTAGCTAGAAAATATTTAGTAACAGGGATCAGAGCAAACATCTGTTATTTTGGGCATCAGTGTCGGACTGGAAACAATGCGGGAAGAAGAAGATATTTCATGAAAGCTGCACGAAGGAAGGATCTATCGGAAAAGAGAAAGAGAAAGACCACAGCTTAGATGGGAGGATGTTTCATACGGAATGCCTGAGACTTCCTAAACATACAGAACTGGCGAGCAACGGAGCAAGATAGAGCCATCGGAAGCTATTGAGAATTCCAGGACCACATTGGTCTATAGTGCCAAGGAGCTGCTAGTTAAAAAAAAATCCCTAAATTTAAGGGTTACACTGTTGGATTTTTTTTCAACTATTATTTATTCAACACTAAATAAGTAAAAGTATAAATATATATATACTAAAAATTAATCAGAATTGCAATAAATGGTTGTCTTTCCTATTGGGAAGGCAGAAACGTTATATATAAAAAATATTAACTTAAATATTGCCACCTTACTAATCACATCTTTTCATCAACTTTCAGCTGCGTGAAATCTTTGGAAAAGCTCTTGTATATCCCTGGCTTAGGATTACTATTTGGCTCCACAATTTTGATGTGCATTAGTGGATTCATTTTTGTATCAGTAAGTTTACTAATTAAGTAATATGAATTAATACAATTTTTTTTATTACAACTTTTTACTATCTTTCGAATGAGACGTACAGCTTTTAGGTCATAATAAAAATTAACAAAAATTAGAGGAAATCTCCCTAATTTCAAATTTTTATTTTTAAATTTGGGTGAAAGTTCAACAGGCTGTTATTCGCAAATAATGGCCCGATTCAATATTCATTATTGAATAATTTTATTTTCGTTTTGCAAGGAATTTAAATACCATTCATTTACGTTTATTCTAAACGAAAAAAAAATCCTTTCGGAATTTTTTTTCTCGGAAGAAATCCTGGATGTTACTTGTTTTAAATCTTACCATGGCGGCAGGGAACATTTTGAAAAAAAATACATGTAAATCGATCCAGTAATTCAAACGATTATTGTAGACAAACATTCGATCTATTCCCTTTTATACATATAGATAATTTTACAGTCATCAAAGTTACATATCTTAAATATATTCCAAATTATTTGTCTAAATATATTGCAATATAGCCACATAAATATTGTAATATATTTTTCTATTTAATGTATTTTTGTATGTATAGATATTTTTTTTAATTACATTCATTTTTTATTTAATCTTTACATAAAACTTTCCAAATTTTCTTTCTATTTATTTTTATTTTTTATATCCCTATTAATTAAATATTTTAAAGTTCATTGACAATATTAAAGTATTATTTGTTGGTTTTGCTCAGTTTTACAGTATAATGATTGTTTAGGTTTCATTTCAGGTCCAATGATGGCTTAGGTCAAATCTGACTTGAAATTTACTGTAAAATTATTATTTTCAGATATATTAATAGACTCTGAGATTTTCCTTTTTGAAAGTGCTCTATTCTCAACTAAGTTCATCTTGAAAATTGTTTTGTATGTCCATTATTATATGACCTTAATTGATACTTATTAGATTTTAGCTTTCTATAATAATTTTTTATTTTATTATTATTGGGTACAAAATTTAAAGGAACTATTTAAATAACATTTGTTGAATGTTGAATTGTTGTTGAAGTGTGCTTCTTTTACTGTCCTGTATTAAATAGACAAAAATATTGAAAAAAGTACAATATTAAATGTTTTCAGAAAGAAGTGCCTTTTGCCTCTAAACTGGTTTTTGGCACGTTCCTTCTGTCCGAGCTTCTGCTCATTTTCTTAATTTGTTGGTGCGGAGAAAACATCCAAAATACGGTGAGTGAGAACTGGAGCAGTGAACTAGTTAAAACTTTTTTGTATGAATCATTTTGTTATATTTTTCTAGAGTACTCAGATTTTCGATATGGTATACACCAGCGAGTGGCCAGACAATATGGGATCAATGAAGAGCTATATTCTAATAATACAGTTAAGGACTATGCGGCCAATCAAGATTAGTTTCGGAGGTCTGATGGATGCTTCGTTTGAAACGTATTCCAATGTAAGTGTTCAAAAATTAAGAAAAGTCAACCATATAATTGCTCGCCTAATAGACTACAAAATGAAAAAATAATAGGATTTTTTTTATTATTATTACATTATTTATAATAAAAATATTTACCATTGGTTTATATATTTTGTGTATGTGATTTTCGTTTTTACTTGGAAATATGTACATTAGCAGAAATTGTATGTTTTCATTTATTATTTTTAGTTTAATTGTATTTCATTTTTTTTATTTATTACAGAAGTTAGTGACCTCACGTTTTATGATCTGGCATATGGTTTGTTTGATTTTATATATTCTCTTCATTATTGTTGTCCATGTTATCGTTTCATACTCATTGTTTCCATTATATGTTATGATGGTTTATAATTTCATTTTTATTTTGTATTTTACTCTAGGGCACTATAGCCTAATTTTGACTCCTGTAATATTATTCTAAAGGGACCAATCCGAGAATAAATAAAGAATATTATTATTATTATTAATCATTGTTCTCTTTTATTTTCGATCAACTTAAATTACTTCTGTAAAATATCTTTTAATATATGTACTAAACTGACTTTGACTGCACAAAAAAAAAATTATAAATAAGTAATTATAATAAAATAAATAAATTTCCGTTTTCTTCAAAAAGTGGAACATGATTCTGACATGCAATTTGGATGGATGAGTTTTCTAGTTAGAAAGTTGGAGTACGGTAAAGTGAGGTGAGATTGTGATCTGCACGGAATTCAACTACTAAATGCATAAGAGAGGATAGTCATTAAAACTGTTATTATCTTCTCTCTGTGCACAATGGTTGAAAACTCTCCATAATGAAATGTGTCTAAGCATATTGATGAGTGGGGTTTCCTACACTCGAATAGCTATAAACGAATTCACCGTAATTGGTTCTACCATCAAATAATATTCGTGGTCGTAGACCTAATCTTACAGGTGTTATTTCGACATTGGTAAAAAGTGAGTTTTTACTGGTTGTTTTTGTTTTGCTTCAAACTATCCAACAAAAGATATTTCGGCCTAGTCAATACCAACGAAAGAACGAGTACAAATTGTAGTTTTTCAAAAGTAGGTTTGTTTTTGAAGTATTTTTTACTAAATTTCTTTGACACCTTCCAATTTAATACTGGAAAAAATCGTTTTTGCACATTTTTAATAGACCAGAAAAAATGAGCTTTATTGAAATTCCTTGATAATAGAGACTATTTTTACTTAAAAGTGTACATAGCGGAGCAACTTTTGTGTAAATTTCAGCGGTATGAAGTCAGAAGGCCCTTGTAGGAAGGTGTAAATAAAATAAGGTGAGAAAAATAATGAAATTAACTGCTATTAATAATAACATTTTATTTATAGGAAAAAAATATTTTAATCATGATAAAATAAACATTTATATTTTTACACCTTAAAATATTGTCAAAATTACAAAAAAAAAAAAAAAAATGCATTTAAATGAATTCTTTGAATAACATAAGATTTTAACAAGGTTTTTAGAGGTTTTATCACAAAACCGGCAGTTTTCCACCACCGTGTGGTATAGTGTTACAATATATAAAGCTTATGCTATAGTTTTCTTTAACGATTCACTGTTGCATAACCAAAAAAGTATTGTTTGAAGAATTCATTTTATGGTATTGGTAAGTAATATATTTTTATTCAATTTCTGCTTAAAGTGTTACATGTGGGAATTTTATTATCGTTATATTATTACATTATGATTTTGCCATTATTTTTGTATAATTATGGCGAACCAGCAAAAAAAAATGGAAATTTTTAATTTAGAAACAACAACGTCCTTGTCTACCAATAGGTAAATGTATGTATATGTTATTGCAATACATTAAAAAATGTATAAATCTTTTAAATAATTGTTATTTTTTGTAAAACAATATTTTTGCCATTGAGAAAAGTTCAAGACAAAATTATTAAATCTCTAAGTATTCCTGCTTAAAATTTGCCACAACTCAATTGTTGTAAACAATAAAGGATAAAAAAGCTTGGCTTAATCTTTCACCATTCGATGGGGCGAGATTGTGCCAAGAATAATAAACTATTCCTACCAACCTCAACCAATAGAATTCGTTTCTATTTCAAAATAAAAAGTAGAAATGTGTAGGTATTATTTGAATATGGTCGGGAATAAAGAAATTCCAAATTAAAAACCTCCAAAACTGGTATTATCTCATCTCATTTTACGGATTTTTTTTGATTTTTTATTGCAAAATAATACATCGAATTAAATTTTTAAATTCAAATTTATTTCAATCTACTAGTCAGATTTAGGCAATTATGAAACTAATAGCTAAAATTGCCATGGATACGATATTTATTTATGAATGGTTCATTCGTGAACAAGGGTCTTATCTCTATGGCAATTTTAGCTATGGCTAATTTTTGCCCATCTCTGGTCCTAGTGCTGATCATCGGATCATCGGATATAAATATATTTAACGAATAAATATATATTATTTTACAACATACGGTTTCTCATAATAAACCGGCAGGATTGAGTTGGTGGTAATGATCGGCAAATATAAGGATAGGCATAACCTTGTTTCTTTGACAAAGTACCATCAAGACCTATTTAAGGTCTTTGAAAGAAAACTCTTGGTCCAGGTTAGGCGGGCCACAATCAGTAGTATTTCACATTTATTTATTTTCCTAATATTACTAAATATTTTTGACTTATGAAAAAGTTTAACGCTCCCTTAAAATAAGTTTTTTTTTTTCATTATTTAAAATAAATATTTTTTGTTTCAGATATGCCGTTCAGCATTTTCATATTTTAATCTTCTGCTAGCAGTGAATTAATACGAAGGAACAAAATGATGTAGTCGATTCATTCTTATTGAATATAAGAGTGATAGCTGATGACATGAATATATCATATACTAGTATATTCATAGGATTATTTTATTAGATAGATAAAAAAAAAATTGAGTTGTAGGATTTTTGAATCCCGGAACATCATTAATTACACATTAATGTATTGCAGTTATGAGTCTGTCATTTTGTATTTCCATTGGTGTATATAAAATTAAATAAATACATTTATATATACGTGTCTAGTGAGTGTTACATTATTTATAAACAAAACCATAATAAAATGTAACAGACATATAACAATTTCGGATATGTTCACTCAGCAGACTTTCTCTGTCGCTTCGATTGATACATCTAATGCTGCGAAAATTATTTAATTTATCTTAGCTAATACTAATAATAATTTTATTTTATGTTTCCTATAGAGACAATTTAATTATCTTTCAAATAAGCATCTGAACAATTTTGAGAGGCATATGGTTTTCGATTTATAAAAAAAAATGTTGCATGTTTTGACGGGATCATAAACTAAATAATTATAAATAGTAAAATTTATATTTACACTGTTAAAGAACATGAATATAAAGTTAATTAAGCTGTATTTACAAGGCGCTGATATTGGACCACTGCGTGCGATTGCTGAAAAATTGTTTTTCTGTAGACCCAAAGAGTCTCAACTGATACAAGTATGCGGACCTCTATAGGCCTGGCAAAATAGAATGATTGTAAAAAGAGTTTTTTTTTTTTTTTAGTTTTGATCAATGTTCTGCTGGTGCTTTACAAGGGAAGACCCAAAAACTTTGACATTTTTGGAGTTTTTCATAAATTACTAACAATAAATATGTATTGTTTAGGATACACATAAATATAACATTGAACGGGAAAAAATAATAAAATTAAACAAATATATGCAAAATTAAATAAGGTATAAAGCGCCTGAAATAGAAAACGGCATGAAACCCTCCACTCCAGCCCTCCATGGTAGCCTTACTTATTTGACTTTTTTAAACAGTCAATTATAGCGAGTAGGTTGGTCGATGTATCACATATCACAATCTCACAAGAGAAGATTATAACATAAAAAAAGACAATCCTTCCTCGCCGGACCCAGCCCGCTAGGACCATCGGGGAGCGACGGACCTATATCAATTTTGAAATATTAGCTAACAACGGGAAGAGGAAGCTAAATAATAAAACAATGCGAAAATGTTACACCTTTGTAAACTAAAATATAGAGGACCTAAAAGCTAGGTGAGTAGGGGTATACATTTCTAAACGCTTCCTTCAGAACGTTGTTAGTTTGATTCCTACCTTAGTCAGTCAATGTTTATTATTAGGAATGAATTTTGACAATCCATCTCTGGTTGTTCTAAAAAACAAAACAAAAAGAAAACCGAAATAATGAGTATCGCGCGTTACAAATTACATAAGTTGTTAGCAAGGTAATCGAGTTAAATGAAAACAATAATTTTTAAAAAATCGCGTTTTGAGTTTTAAATCTCTCACTATGGAAAGTGTATTAGATACTTGCAAATTATAATTCTCCCAAATTTGTATTTAGTAACTGTCTACCAAGGTGAAAATGGAAATTCCAGTCATTAAATCATTTATATACATATATATTGTACACACTGATAGTGAAGTCAATACGAGCTTTGAGAAGCAGTGTCAAGTTGCAGGCACCTATAGCTTCAGGGACTATTTTCAGAAGAATTTAATTTCATACAAAAAGAAATTACTTTACTTTTAAACTGGCTCCATCCCATTATCCTTACTTGAAAAAGGAATCATGTAAATGTGTTTACTATGGTGCGTTTGAACAAGTGAGCATTCTATCAAATGTATGAGCCTAGTTTCATTATGAAAGCTTATAGTATTAATCTCTAATTTAAAGTACTGAAACTATAAAATTCAAGCACTGTAGTGTTGAAGAAATAGGAATAAGTCAATATCGTACTGGTACTGGTGGGGGAACAAGTCCGGCAAGTGGGCCTAGTGGTCCTTTTTGCCAACCCCTGGGGGCTACCTAGGTTGCCGCCGCGTACTAACCAAGGTGGGAGCGTCAAGATTCATTCTTCGGGAGCACCAAAAAATAAATGTTTAACTGCCCGAGGTGGGAATCGAACCCACAACGTTCCGAACCGAGTGCACTGGGACCTCCGCCCCAACCCGCACGGCCGTCACGTCCCTAAGTCAATATCGTACTGGTATTGGTACCGGTATTTGGTGGGGGGAACAAGTCCAGCAAGTGGGCCTAGTTGTATTTTGTATGTACTATACATTGGCTACCCCTTTTAAATTCCATTAGAAAGTAAACAAAGTTCGACATAGAGGAATAAAAAAATAAAAAGTCATTCTGGTGTTCTGTTTTGGTATTGGCACAAAGGACCAACAGGCCCACTTACCGGGCATGTTATGCCATCATTATCAGTACCAGAACTACTACTAAAAAATTAATTTAAGTTCTAACCAGATTTAAAATACTTTTAACTATTTATGCTCTAAACAAAAGGTGTGAGGAATAAATAAACAATTAGCCGAACAGTGATATTTTTACTATTTAAAACGTGACGAATTGAAGGACGGGCCAAGGGTATAATTTCGACACCAGTTACGTGAGACGTTTACTTAGGACACCTCCTTACCACCTTACATTATTCAAAGAAGAGTGGCGGTAAAGAAGGACAAACCCTTCACAGTACATTTTGTTTCCTGATACACTGAAACAAACATGGCATTACCCACTGGTAATAATTCCCTTAATTGAAAAACATTTTCAGTTTCGATTTAATCATTTCTATTAATCCCTCTCTCTGTGTTTCAGTTGACAAGAAACCGATAGACAAATATTACATTGGCAAATGTATGAAAAATAATTATGGACTAGAATTTTGGCTCAAAGCTGGAGGAGTATTTTCTATTGGTAAAAATGGTAAGTGAGCCCAAGTAACATTAAACATCTACCAATACTCCCCACATTTTTGAATTCTTTTTTCTTTCAATTATTATTACTTTATGTTGGACTGAAGTAATCCGAATTTTTCGGTTCTTCTTTGAGTTTGTATAAAGTCGGGGTCAGTAGTCTCATTTTTTAAGCTTCCCCTTACCGCGTTCACCCGAAGACGCTACGACAGCGAAGCCGGCCGAAATCAGTATTTTCAACATACATTCGGAATACCTGAAATAAGACAGAGACAGGTCCCGGTGTATACACTTTATTTTATTGAAGAGAATCTGCCGCAAATTAAGAGGATCAAGTAGAAGTATTCAAATACTCATTCATACAATAAATACAGAAATAGAAAGACAAACAAATAGAAAAAATATATAGCATTAACATTTCAAAAAACCGTATGCAAATACCAACGGCATATTCACCATTAATATAAATTGAAGGCTTAATGATGATTACTCTGCCAAAGCCTTTTACTTTAAAAAAACATATTTTTCATTCGGAGTTCCATATACGACAAGTCACAATCTCAAGAGGAGATCATAACACAAAAAAGGGCAAAAAAAGACATTCACAACAAAAAAAGACCCCCGGGAAGCGATGGTTATATATCGAGCAATATTTAAAAAGTGCCTGAAATTGAAAAACAGCATGATAAATGTTATTGACAGTTCCCAAATTTTATTCAAAATAGTATTAATTCTTTTATTGCCAATAGTTTTTATACTATTAGGGATAAAAGACCATATTAGTATTCTATCTAATCCATCTCCTAAACAAAGCATTTGGGGACATATATTTACTTTGAACAACATTTAGTTTGAATCTTAATGTTTACATTTAATCATTAAAGTAGTTAGAACAAATAAATAGGTTTTATTTCATATAAAGTAAATAATTCATAACAATGTAAATTTTTAGGTGAGAATATCTCCAAAACAAAGTGGTTGCGGACATACCTTCAGAGGAAATTGTTTTCTTGTTTTGAGGCCCTTAGTTCATATTTTCAGTTTGGCCACTTAACCCTGAAACGCCCTCTATAAATAGAAGATAATACTATTTTGATTTGAAAACAAAAAAAAAATATGAATCTATATCAAAAGTACAATAAATAAAATTAATCACATAATAAAAATAAAATAGTTTATGTAAAAGACACAGAAAATTAAATTTAAGTAACAAAAAATAAATACACATTCGCACCTATATACAATATTTACATCCTGCAGGTGAACTCCAAGTCTCTGCGTGGAAAGCAAGTCAGGGCTCAAAGAGATCCCAGTGATTCTCTCAATACGTCACTGGTATTGAGGGCCAGTGAAGAATGAGTGAGAGCACTTCAACGGCACTCATTGCTTGAGTGGAGAAGCTGGCCTTAGCCAGAACTCCAACAGCAATTTATAAAAGGTCTCAGAGCCAATGCCGTTTCAACCTTTGGGGAGGATTCTAGGGATGGTTTGGGCTGGATAGAGATTGTGCTTTGGGATTAAGATAGTGAATAAGGTTCTGGTGGTTGGTAAATCTGGATACAATAACGTGTAGGGACGTTGAAGTCATGGTGTGAGGATTGGTTTGTTACGTAATATGGAGCATTGATTATAGTTCGAAGGACATTAGGTTAAAAGGACCGTATCCAGTCTGATGTTCGAAAATTTTGCTGACCCCCACAATTCAAGTTCATATGTCCAGATCGGTTTCAATATTGTTCGTAGACCTTTTAGATTCTCTAGAAAAATACATAAATATGAAATGAATAAAAAAATCTAGTATAATGGGGGTATCACACAACTTTCATTTACCATCCTACATCCCTGCTCCATACTGCTACACACTGCTTCTTCAATATTGTCCTTCAAAATTACAAGTACTTCTTTGATTAGTTATGTCTTCAATAATCACCTTTGAAACATTTTTTTAAATGGGAAAAGGAGACAGGTTAAAAAATTAGTTCAATTGAACAATATTGAAAAAGTGGCTAAAATTAAAAAAACCGGGTCCACGTTGTTGTTAAAAGGTTTATTTTATTTATTTAAGTCTGTTAATCAGGCTGAAACATAACTAAATAATTAAGTAATATACAATTCCTAGTTATTTTTTATTATCATTTGTCCTATTATTTTTCACTAATTTAAATGATTTTTGGGTTTCAGGTCGTTTTATATATCTTATTTCTGGATTATATGTAATAGCGTTCTTTATGGTTTTCCCCCTCCTCGTTATAACTGCATACAAAGCAGCAGAAGGTAAAGAATTAGATATAGTTTGTGAGGCAATTCACTTTGCAATATTTACATTCTTAGAGATGATATTTTTGATTACGTGCATAGTGAAGAACAGAGTACTAGCAAAAATATTTACGTGAGTATAATTTTGCTCATTAAAATTTTTATCTATCATTTTATACATTCCAATTATTATTTATCATTGTTTAATTTTACCTAAATAACTGTTTTATTTCCTTGCACCAATGAATTATTTTCTCCCGTTTTATTTAGACATCTTTGTCCTATGCTGTAAGTGAACTACTTTAGAAAACGAAGATTAGAGAGCTAGCACGCCTGGGTAATTTCTCTTCATGCCTGAATCATACCATTATTATCTTTTATCAAATTTACTAGCTGTATTTTTATGTAAATACAGTTGGGAATGTCAATAAATAAATAAAATAAAAAAAAAACAGGAAAGAAAGATTCACTTTGGAACAGATCTGATTTTTGCAGACCATTCTTAAAAGAGGGCGGGAATTTAAAACCACTTATATATACATAATGAGGACCGTAGATTAATGATTGGAGAAGTTTGTCGGGGGGTGCGGTCAGCAAAGAACAACATAAATAAACAAAACCATAAATAAATAAATAAATATGGTTTTGTTTATTTATGTTGTTCTTTGCTGATCGCACTCCCGGACAGACTTCTCCTATCACTTATATATACTTAGATTTTAAGACAGCGAATGACAGTATAATGCGTGAAGAGCTGTACAGAGCCCTTAGAGAATGTAATATACCTGAAAAACTTATATGTTGGATGTGAGATTTACAGTAATAAATCGTGATAGATCCAAAAAATCCCATGCAAGAAAGGGATTCCTAAGGACAAAAGGATGCACTGGTCTGTATATTAACCTGGCACTTGGGAGGGCTATAAGAGGCACAGGCTTACCCAGGAAAGGTAGGATATTCACTGCATTAATCCAATTGTCCAAATTGGCTTATGCAGATGAGTAGACGTCGAGGGACGGTCCCTTCAAGCCCCGACTTGTATTCGAGGATGCAGCAAGACAACTTGGTCTAAAGGTCAATGAGTCTAAGACCAAATACATAGTGACAGAGGAGGTTCCTAAACCACGTAAGAGAAGGAACCGGGGTATATTAATCTGGATTCTTTCACTCAGGGTAATGGCCCCAATGCTGAGATTAGAAGGAGGATTACCGCAGCCAACCGACGCTACCTATAAAATGTTAGTACGACCCGTGATTCAGTGTGGATCAGAATTTTGAAAGATATCTACGGTTACTAAAAAAGAATAACTCTTCTGCAAGAATTTTCGAAGTAAAAAAACTGGAGAAGAATGGAAAAGACGAACTAACCTAGAGCCATACAAAGACTCTGGAAAACCAGATGTCAGAAAAAGAAGCTGAGACTTTTAAAATATGCAGGGCATATTTCCAGAATGGTGAATAGAGAAATGCTGAAGATGCTAAGAAATCAGGAGGAGAGGAAGACTAAAACAGTGATGTTTGGATGGTGTAGCGGAAGATAATGAAAATATAAACAACTAGATGGCGCAACACAAGACTGTAACGATTGAAGGAGAATGCGAAGGATTCGGATTGCAGAGGCGTGGAAAAAAAAAACTTTTTAATTTAACTTTTTGTGAGGGTCATAGAGAGAGTCATTAAGGCTCAAGGGGACTTTTTCCCTTAAAATCTGAAATCTTTAATTTTCAATTTTTAGAAAAAAAATAAATTTAACGTTCTTTTGCATTTTCCAAATCCATCTAATAAAATGTTTTGGACATCAAAGTAATATCCAATCAAAATATCCAATCAAGTAAAATTGTTGAAATCTTCTACAGTGGAAGATCGTGTTGAAATCTTCTACAGTGGAAGATCGATGCAGACACATGCGTGCCCGACTTTGAAATTTTCTTCTCATTCCCCTCTCGAGCATTTCAACGTTCTCTCTCATTTCATTATAACTAAAACTAGCTAGCATGTTATTTTTATTGTTTATAGATTTAAAATGTTCATTTACCCTTCGTCGTAAACCCAAGATCTCTTGCCCTAAAGTATCCTTTAATAATACCCCACTTATTCCTGTCGAACACATCCGTTACTTAGGACTACATCTCGACAAACGACTGACATCGAATCCTCATACAAGACTAAAAAGACAAGAAACTGTTCGTCGATTCCGACTATTGCAATATTTACTAGACAAACGGCCTAAATTGCCAATCCATTACAAAAGACTGATCTACATGACTATTATAAGGCCTATCTGGACATACGGAGTTGAGCTTTGGGACTCCACTAAACCATCAAATTCCTCCAGAATCCAATCCTTAATGCTCCTTACTTTGCCACAAATCAAGTCATCCATCAGGACCTCAATGTTTCATATGTTGCCGATTTGGCCAAAACCAGATACCGTTCCTTCCATAATAAACTTCTCAACCACCCAAATCCACTTGTTTCTAACCTGGCTTCTCCTTCATTACCTAATAACCCTCCTAGGCGTCTGAAGATGGCCTCGAGATCTTCTCCTCTAGAAATGTTATTGGAGTTCTATCAGTGGGTAAATTCTCCACATGTTTTTATCATGTCACTATGTCACCTACAGCAAATTTACTTGTTGTATATATGTGTATACAGTTGTAAATATCAATAAATAAATTATTAAAAAAAAAAAATGTTCATTGATCCAGAGAATTACTCAGAAATAACTCTTAGATGATTTTTAACTCAAAATCATAAAAAATGGAACTTCATCGTTTTTCCACTGAATCCTTCAATTTTTAACACAATGATTAAGCTTTATTGTTCATTCTAAAATATACTTATAATGTGATTACTTTTTTTTCCTTTCTAAACGCATAAAGAATTATGGGAAAAGGTTTCTATGACTACGAAAACACCCTGGATGAGGAATGTCTTTCAGTCGCCGCTAAGACCCTAAATGAATCCAAGAGGAGAAAGAAAATTATAGCTAAAGTATTTATCGTAGTGGTGATGTGCGCTTGCCTTTCCATCACGATCTTAAGGCCGATCATGAAGTTCCTCCTCGGTGAGCATCTTCTAGGAAAACCTGATGATGGTAAGTAATGGTTCGTTCAGGAACGGGCCTGATCAGTATTGGTAAGGTGCAGTGAGAATAATCTTCCTTATTTAATTACCTTTATTTTAAAAATCAATCATGAGCAACCACGTTTCGGGGCCATCGCTCCATCTTCAGATACTTTATCCTAGTTCCCTTGTAACTAAATTACTGTGTTAAAATTGAATCTTTGTCTACCAGTCTGAAATTAAATTTTAATGGTAAATTTTCGTATCTAAAATGTTAAAAAGGTACAATAAAAAACCTTTTTAAAATAAGGAAAGTCCATATTTTTCTCCCACTTTCACACCTAAATTAAAAACAATACATTTTTAACATTTTAGACACGAAAATTTACCATTAAAATTTAATTTTGGATTAGAATTGTAACACAATAATGTGGTTAGAAGGGAACTTAGAGTTAAATAATAGAATAAGGTACCTGAAGATGAAGCAACGGCCCCGGAACCTTATTGCTCATTATTGATTTTTGAAATAAAAACAATTAAAGAAGGAAGATTATTCTCACTATAGGTTACTAATTAAAACATTATGTTCCTGGTGAACTTTCAGTAAATTAAGTATCATTCTACCTTGAGAGAAGACTAAAATAATTTAACATTAAAATTAAGTTGCACTTTCAGTATTTCATAAGATTAGGAATTTTAATTAATAGATTAATATACTTTCACTTTTAAACATATATCAGGTTTTCTCTGATAGTTTAAATAATTTCTTTTGAATCAAATAAGACTATCCAGAGGCACAATTATGCATTAAAAAGTGGTTAACCTATTTGCTGTAATAACCTGCCGTTGGAATGTGATTCTGAGCAAACCACTTTCTTACACAACAGTTGCTCTAGATAATTTATAATTTGTATTTGCCCATCCCTAGCGGAGAAGAGGGTAAGTTAAATAAAAGAGATAATCACAAAAGGGGAAAAAATACAAAATAAAATAAAGAATGAATGGCTCCTTAGGCGTCACTTTATTTTTACCCACGGAAATAACGAAAACTCCAATATGCGTCCAATATAACTGCAATATACCCCTGTATAAAAAATTATCGAACTATAACCAATGGCGAATGTAGATAAACAGCAAAGCTAGGGATGACACCTACCCACCTGTGGAATTATCGTAATATTATTCGCTAACAACGAAAAAAACATAAGTAAATTAATAAGTTGAAAGCAGTGTATATGCATAAGAAAGAACAGCAGAACTATATAAACACAAGTTTAATAAAGAAATATTTGTACATAAAATGGAAAAGAATTCTTATCAATTAAAAAAACAATAAAACAAACAAAACTAATAGGTTGAAGTTACCTTACCTTAAATGCCCTACCTTAACCTGATTCTATAAATTTACACTATTACACAAAAAAGGAACATAAAATAAATAAAAGTTTAGTTCGAACTCCACTTAGTCCTTGGGTGTACTGGCAAAACACAGGGTTGTCCAATATCTCATTTTCGGCCACCGTCTCACCTTCCCCAGAAGTATGAAGATGACCCCTGCCGCAACTCTGCTATACAGGACGTGCTGAAAAAATTTCCACTTACTGCACTATATCCCCACTTCTGGTGTTAATGACCGCCCATGAAGTAGGACACCACAATTATAGAAAAACAAATCATAAACGACAACATTTATTATATGGTGGTATTTCGATAAAAACTGTAAAGACACATGGCCTGATGAACTATCACCACTTCATATTGAACAATCGTAATTTGTTCAAAAACCAAACAGTAACCTTCTCTAAACAATGCCCCTTTCTCTACGTAGTTATCGCAGTGTTTTATTTAACCATGACAACCGTTACAATCAATTACTGAATCCAAGACCCCTCATGGGTTATACATTTTTAATGTAAAAATATGGCATATTTGATTAAACCTAAAAAACCTGCATTATCGCAATATAAACGGGATCATTCGTGAAATAATGCAATAGCCATTAAGTTAATTTTTGCACTTGCACAGCTAGAGAAACCTTAGGCAATAATCATTATTCAGCTTTAGTCTAGTTTATGATTAATTTATATTTTTAACAAAATAGCTAAAAGATGAAAACTAAATTTGTGAATTAGTGTAGTCTTGACATAATTTCTTGTTGGTTACAATTGTGATTTAATGCAATTTAAATCTTTAAAATACTATCACTCTGCCATGGTTAGTTAATAATTTTTCAACAGGTATCTTGCGACTGATACCAGTCAATATGTGGACACCGTTCAACAAAGATTCTTGGTACGCCATGGTGATCTTTTACTTAAGCCAAGACGTTATTGGTTACGTGACCCCAGGCTTAGTTTTTGGTTGTACCCTGTTCGTCGTATTTGCTTGTGAAGACGTCGGATCTCAGCTCATCATCCTTGGACAGTCGCTGAAGTCAGTGATAAGAAGAGCGGAGCGTCTTGATATGCCAACAGACGAGGCTCTCAAGTTGTGCTTCAGTCACTCCATAAGACACCATCAGACAATACTCATGTGAGTTTCTAATAACATGATCTGTCATTTATATCTGTTGCTTAGGCCAGTCTTTATCAATATGAGTAATTAATAATTAATCTAAAGATATATGGTGGCAATTTTGAAAGTCTGCCATATTTACCCCAAAGAATGGTGAACTGATTGTCGATGGATTCCTTTGAAGAAAGTTTTCAAACATTTCTACAACTGAATTCATCGACAGAAATGAATTTACTCTTACTACTAGCTATAAAAAAAAATTGAACCATATTTTTACTAGACTAAAAATATAATTTTTAAATATCATTTACCCTTTATTGAGTATGTGTATAAAGTTCTCTCCAAAAATTCGAGGAACCTTTTGAGTCCTAATAAATACAGGATAGTTCGTGGTCGAAAGGCCAGGAGTCAGCCATGAGAAAGAGACCTACTAGCAAGCCTCAGGAAGTCAATTATGGTTCTCAATAAAAACGTATTTGGCAGTCTTTATGACTTACATTTCGGGGGGAAAGCCATTGAAGCTAATCAGAAGGAAGAAGGAGAATAATGACGGTCACTATGACAAAAGGAGGGATAGCCTTACGGATGTACTAGACTAGACGGAATCAAAAAGACACTTAGAGCTGGAGAGTTGACTTCAAGTGGTCCATGGAAATAAGAGTGTCCTCTAGTCAGTTCTCAGACATGACTGCCTCAGATAGAGAAAGATGTAGGAATGACAGCCAGCCAAATCACTGCCTGGACATCTCACACCAGCACCTGCAACTTTTCAGTCACCCAGCCAGAAATTCATACATAATGTAAAAATATTTTATTGCAAGAGAATTAATCTTAATCATGGTTAGAGTATTATATTATTCATTGTAACATATTGTTGTTTAAACCATTTATATATTTTTATTCATGGATGTATTAAATTGTAAATAAATACTTAATTACTTTCATGAATTATTTTGGTTTCCAATAGACAAAAGGCATGAAACATGGCAATATTTTATCAGATTTGTTACACTTTCTGAAAAAAACAAAAAACATTTCATATGACGAGGATTTACCATTAATTAACAATCTTGATTAGAGAAAAATATTATTCTAGAAACAATAATATTATTACTGAGAAAAATAATATCATTGTTCTGCCAATAGCCGCCACTGCTAATCACATCTTTTCATCAACTTTCAGGTGCGTGAAAACCTTGGAAAAGCTCCTGTACATCCCCGGCTTAGGATTACTATTTGGCTCTACAATTTTGATGTGCATTTGTGGATTTATATTTGTCTCAGTAAGCTTACTAATTAAGTTATAGGAATTATTACAAAGTGAATAATTTTTTTTCATATTGACCACTTACTAACTTTGTGTTTGTATTAAATCATGATTTTATATTATTAAAGGTAAATTATTAGTTCATAACGAATTAACTATTTATTAGTATGTCCATTGATGCTGTCCAAATAATATGTTTTGCAAGATAAATTTACAAATTTGATTTTTAATTAGATTGTATGGCTTTTTAATTTTTTTCATTTCTTAAAATTAATGCAGGATATTGTTTTTTATTTAAACATATTTTACACGCACAGACAGCTGCCCTACATTGAGGCTTCGGGGAATTTGAACACCGGGGAGGTAGACTATTATATTACTCAGTTTATCACAGGGCGTGGTTGCTTCCGAGCCTACCAGTATAGGTTTAAGCTCGATGAAACTGAAGAATGAATGTCCATTGTGCCCAGGAATGGAAGAGCGTACAGAACACGTTGTCTTCTTCTGTCCCCGCTTTCATGAAGAAAGGATTGAGCTCCGACGCGTCTGCGGCTCAGACCCGACAGCAGATGATATCGTCAATATTATGCTGCTCAACCACGATTACTGGATGGCAGGCCAACGATTCGCTGCACAGGTGATACAAAAGTTAAGAAAGGAGGAGAAAGAATGGTGAACCAGGAGATAGCCTAAAACAATGAGGCGGCACTCAGCCACTACCTCCCCCCCCCCTATGATGCAATGCTTAACGGCGGTCCTGTGGAGAGGAATGAACAGGTGTAGGGAGGTTGGTTTTAGTGGTTAAAAATCCCACACACGGATAGGTACGGGCAAAAAAAATACACACATGGGGGTATATGTGTATATATAAGTTATCTTTTACTCAAGTGAAACTAAAAATAATAGGAGAGAGAGGAGTGCGAAACGCTTGAAGTGCTCTCAAAGCCTCCCTATTTTCGGAGCCTGTCCGTCTATATATATACAATAGGTCAGCTGTTCTCGATCAGCTTATATGGACCTGTCAGCTGACAGTCCGTAACTCCCCCCACCAGTTTATGAACAATCCTCGTAAACTCTAATATATACAAAGGAGAAACATATACATAAATACAATTACAATACAATAAATAAGATAGATACAAGTACAATAACAATAAAAAAGATACAAATACAATAAAACTACAGAAATAGGATTTAAAATAACAGCACTCTGTGCAAAAAAAAAAATTAGACAAAACAAAAAAAAAATACAATTCCATGCAGATTAAATAATGAAACATATTTTTTAATTGAAAAAACTAAGTATTAAAATAATTATTTAACAACTGGAATCTGTATAACCCAGTTATGTTAAAAATATTATTTTTCTGTATATCTAATGTTAAAACAATATGACACAAACATTCCACAACTATCAAGTGATTTGGTTACTGTAAGCAATTCTATATAGAATAGCATTTTAAATAAAGGATATATATTTTCCTTGCCTCTAAAGAACATTATTTTAATTCGATGAGCATACAAAAACATTGAAAAAAGTACAATAGTGAATATTTTCAGAAAGAAGTCCCATTTCCTTCTAAATTCGTCTTTGGCATGTTCCTTCTGTCTGAATTAATGTTGATTTTCTTAGTTTGTTGGTGCGGAGAAAACATCCAAAAAACGGTGAGTTGAATCATTGAATTAATTAAAAGATACAACTGGCTTTTATGGAACATTTTATTATCTTCTTCTAGAGCACTCTGATCTTTGATATGGTATACTCCAGCGAGTGGCCAGACAACATGAGTTCAATGAAGAACTATGTTCTAATAATACAGTTAAGGACTATAGAGCCAATCAAGATTAGTTTCGGAGGTCTGATGGATGCTTCGTTTGAAACGTATTCCAATGTAAGTGTTCAGCAATCAAACCGGCAAAAATGTGCCATATTTCTGATAAATTAGTGGTCTTCCATAAGCTTTGTATTTTTTTTGCTCTATGTGTTTCGTAATATTGCTTTCTCCTAATTAATTTTGGTTTAGGATGACAATATTACACTATTCATAATTGTTAATGAAATAATAACAGAAAAATATCATGAATATACAATTGAT
>NW_027106408.1:249786-251012 GCF_000696795.3 Halyomorpha halys | reverse complement strand
GATATCCTTGACATATTTATCACCTCCCAGATCTCCTCATCTCAAACCATTGTTGAATCCCTGGATGACCTTTCATCAGATCATAGTCCAGTTTTCCTTTTTTTAAATTCAAGCTTCGTGCCTAAGCCCTCCACTCCTTCATTGATTACAGGAAGAGTTGACTGGGACGGATTTGGATACGACTTGGAACTAAAACTAGACTTGAATATTCAACTAAAGACAAAACAAGACATCGACGAAGCTATAGAAAAACTCACAGAATCAGTAAGAACAAGTATAAATGACAACACTTATAGAACTAGTAAAATGAATAATAATAAACAAACTAACCTGCCACAGTATATTCGTATTTTAATAAGGGAAAAACGAAGAGCAAGATCGAAATGGCATAGGACCAGATATCCAACTGACAAAACGTATTACACCAAATTGACTAACAAACTTAAAGCAGAAATTAGAAAATTATAAAATTAAAAATTTACTTAACTTCACTGAAAATCTTACAACTACTAACAAATCATTATGGAGAACCACCAAACAGCTTTTGAAATTAAAAAGATTTTAACTATCCTCTTCTCACCTAATCCCAAACCTGGACCAGAACTGACGAACAAAAATCGCAAACCTTTGGACTACACCTTTCTAAAACCTTTATTCCGCATCCCGATATCCTTAACCCAATTCACCTTGAATGTATTGAAGCTGAACTCAATAATCCACTCCAAATGACCCTACCACCTAAAGCATTTCATCCTTCTGAAATATCCAGCATCATTCAACGATTACTTACCCGCAAAGCTCCTGGATACGACCTAATAACATCCCACATCCTTAAACTTCTTCCTCCAAAAGCCATCCTATTCCTCATCTACATATATAATGCCGATCTCCGATCCACATATTTTCCTGACCCATGGAAACTATCTATAATCGAAATGATCCCCAAACCCCCAAAACCGCCAGAACACCCATCCTCTTACCGTCCCATCTCTCTATTACCGATCATGGGAAAAATCCTCGAAAAACTTATTTTGAAACGCCTATACCTCATCCTAGATTCCAATCATATAATCCCAGATTATCAGTTTGGATTCCGAACATCCCACTCCACTATCCAGCAATGTAATCTTGTGGTGGACATTGTCTCATCTTCTTTGGAGCGCGGAATGTACTGCGCGGGAGTCTTTTTCGATATAGAGCAGGCTTTTGATCGAGTCTGGCACCCG
>NW_027106408.1:245185-249101 GCF_000696795.3 Halyomorpha halys | reverse complement strand
TTAATATATAAGAATTTAAAATTTAAAATTTTATCTTGTTGACTATTTCTCTATGTAAAATACAAATTCCAATTTCTTGAAGGAATTCGAATTTTTTTTTGTATTTTTGCATATGTCATTGCTGGTTAAGTGGCTGATTAGTATATTCTTCAATTCACTTCTGAGTGTTATTGTTTTTGAGAATCTTTAAAGATCTATTTTTAACATTAGTAGCATTATTTAACGTTATTTCTAATTTCGGAATAGATATTTAATTTGATCCAATAGATAATTATGGTTAAGAACCTTTCCTGGACGACACCAAAAGTTTTGAAAAAAACCAAAAAAAAAAAACCGGAGTGTGAACTCGGTTAAGAAATTTCGATAAAATACACGAACATTATATGTTAATTTATATAGATTACAGCTAGAGGTTGTGCATAGTTACTGTTAATTCAAAGTTGTTCAATATAATGTCTATAACTACACTAAATTAAGAAGTTAAAAAATAAGTAAAACTGTCGGAAAAACGATAATTAATATTAGAAACTGGTAATATGTTTGCAATTTTATGCGACTTTTTGAGAAACATTTCGGGAGAAAAAAAATCTTGGTATGTGATAAACCTATAACGAAAAATATTATTATACGTACTGTTGGAGCTATTTAATATTTTTTTGAACATCCTACTTCAATATCTCTTCGAAATAAACAACCTTCGCAATGGATGATATACTGTTGGAACATTTATTACATACGAACTCGAAAATTTAAAGATCTAAAAACTGAAATAGTGATTAAACTATTTATATTGAACCAGTGTTTGGTCCCACGTTGCAGGGCTTTACAAGGGCTAAAAAAGATACTATCACTTAAATGATGTAAACATAAATGAACAAATTAAATGAAAAATTAAATAGAAATAATAAAAGGTTATAGATAATAAATGAAAACGGAAAAAATAAAAGATATAAAAAATGAAAAAATATAAAATAAAGTACAAACTAAGAGATGAAGAAAGGGGGATAAGAATAAAATCAAGAATAAAGGAAAACAATGAACAAGACAGAAAACGTACCTTTCAGGCTCGAAGTCAGAGCGAAAGTGAACTGTTTTGAGAGGACGTTATAGATAAGAGTGGGGATTGACAGTTAAAGTACCTTATATTTAAAAATGATTTTAAAGTAAACAGTATAATATTTTTTTTAATAATTTATTTATTGTTATTTACAACTGTATCAAAATATGTACAAGTAAATTTGCTGTAGGTGACATAGTGACATGATAGAAAAACATGTGGAGAATCTACCCATTGATAGAACTCCAATAACATTTCTAGAGGAGAAGATCTCGAGGCCATCTTCTTTTCAGGCGCCTAGGAATCCTCCTAATAATCCTATTAGGCAATGAAGGAGAAGCCAGATTAGAAACAAGTGGATTTGGGTGGTTGAGAAGTTTATTATGGAAGGAACGGTATCTGGTTCTGGCCAAATCGGCAACATATGGGACATTCAGGTCCTGGTGGATGACTTGATTTGTGACAAAGTAAAGAGCATTAAAAATTTTACGAAGGATTTTGGACTGTAAGGATTGGATTCGGGAGGAATTTGATGGTTTAGTGGAGCCACAAAGCTCAACTCAGTATGTCTAGATAGGCCTTATAATAGTCATGTAGATCAGTCTTTTGTAATGGATTGGCAATTTTTAGACCGTTTGTCTAGTAAATGTTGTAATAGTCGAAATCGACGAGCAGTTTCCTGTCTTGTAGGTGGATTTCATGTCAGTCGTTTATTTTAGGGCAAGAGGTCATGGGTTTACGACGAAGGGTAAATGTGATTTTGTGGGATTTATTGGAATTAATTTTAATCCTCCAATTTTAGTATAGAAAATTAAAGAATATATTATAATATAAATTATTATATACATAAAAGAGGGGGTTTATTTCAGTAATAAAATTTAATTATGAAAAAAAAAATTGTTTGGAAATATCTCACGTAATGAATTTTCGAGTTCGTATGTAATAAATGTTCCAACAGTATATCATCCATTGCGAAGGTTGTTTATTTCGAAGAGATATTGAAGTAGGATGTTCAAAAAAATATTAAATAGCTCCAACAGTACATATAATAATATTTTTCGTTATAAGTTTATCACATACTAAGGTTTTTTTTCTCCCGAAATGTTTCTCAAAAAGTCGCATAAAATTGCAAACATATTACCAGTTTCTAATATTAATTATCGTTTTTCCGACAGTTTTACTTATTTTTTAACTTCTTAATTTAGTGTAGTTTTTTCAAGAGGTAACTGTGGAATAAAATTCTAAAACAACTACCCTTTCAGTAGTTATTTCGTAATTATTATTATTACCTTATTGAGTATAATATGATTATTGAGTATAATTATGATCCCTGACATTATATTAAACAACTTTGAATTAACAGTAACTATGCACTACCTCTAGAATGAACACATAATGAAAAAACAATGAACATATAATGTTCGTGTATTTTATCGAAATTTCTTAACCGAGTTTACACTCCGGTTTTGTTTTTTTTCAAAACATTTGGTGTCGTCCAGGAAAGGTTCTTAACTATAATTATCTATTGGATCAAATTAAATATCTATTCCTACATTAGAAATAACGTTAAATAATGCAACTAATGTTAAAAATAGATCTTTAAAGATTCTCAAAAACAATAACACTCAGAAGTGAATTGAAGAATATACTAATCAGCCACTTAACCAGCAATGACATATGCAATAGAAATTTTGCGAAAAGGACTCTCATAAAAAAAAATTCGAATTCCTTCAAGAAATTGTAATTTTTATTTTATATAGAGAAATAGTCAACAAGATAAAATTTTAAATTTTAAATTCTTATATATTAAGATTCCCATACTTAAAAAGTAAGCTTATTATTATTAGGTCCGAGAGATTTTTATTATTATTGTTCAAAAAGATATCATTATTAGCTTTTATTAATTATTTACTATTATTTGACATAATTAATTTAATGTTTGTTTCAGATTTGCAGCTCGGCATTTTCATATTTCAACATTTTGATAGCAGTGAATTAATATAATAGAATTATAAAATCAATATAATATTATCAACGTAATAAAGAAATAAAATGATGTAGTGTCTTAATTTATGTTAATTATAGTAGTGATAGCTGATGATATGAATATATCAGAACACTTTGCTAGATTTAAAATAATTAATAAAAAAATGTTTGTACACCAAGTCGTTATTTTATATTTCAAGTGTTATAAGCTTATATAAATATGAATAGATGTTTTAAAATATAGTTTTAATACTTTATAAAAAAAAAGGAATAACATGATATCACAAGAAAAGAAAAGAATTATAAAGAAACATACTTTTCTGTTGTGTCAACAGTTTCCTTGTAAAAGTTTATCAAAAAATTTACCTACCTAACCATCCTATGTTTTTCTAAGGTCAAGGTTTGATTTTTGAATGTTTTTTTTTCTCACGAAAACCAATTCTTCCTCCCTCCTCCTCCCCTCTAAAAATTAAAAATCCACATTCCTCTACTGTAACTGAAAATCTCTTGACATTTGTAACTATTTTCGGAATTTATGATGAATTATCTACCAGATATATAACCAATTTTTAGATAAGTATCACTTCGTCAGGCGAAAGGAAAGGAAAATAATTAAATTTAACAAATGGAAGATTGCCTGGATGCGGTAAAATAGTGATTAAACTATTTATTGAGAGCCAAGGTTTCGCACAACCTTGCAGGGCTTCATCAAGGCTAAAAAAGATACAAACACTTAAATGATGTAAACATAAATGAAAAAGGTATACAAGGAGACGTTATTTAATTTTAAATGTTTTGTATCCTTATCCCATTCCTTTATTCCTTCCAATCCATCTGATGCAATTCAATCGACCTCGGTAATAATTTCGACTC
>NW_027106408.1:239457-245135 GCF_000696795.3 Halyomorpha halys | reverse complement strand
TTTTATTTTAGTATGTATGAGATCATTCATCAATATTACCTATTGCCCACAACTGTGTGGCAGATTGTAATATCTATCAATAAATAAATCTATCAAATCAAGAATTCAATATGTATAAATACATTTTCCTTAATTTCGGTTAAAGTATGAGAAAAAAATCATTTAATGGACTACATCTAGTAGGGTAGCTAGATTTAATGAGCTCCTTCAAAATCTTAGTATTCATTAAGAATTTCGAGGAAAAGGTATGAAATTTTATCAGTGTCATTTTTATTATTACATAAGCAATAAACAACACAGCTTGAGACAAAGGTGTAATTTCGAGGAGAAAAGGAGGCATGTTATTTGATAAATTCAGCCAGAGGACTTGGCTTACTGCCTTCAATTATTCAAAAGGTGTTACGACGTTGCTATTCTTAGTAGTACATTTTGACACCTAATATTGTGAAACAAACATGGCATTAACCACTGCTAATATTTCCATTAACTGAAAAATCTGGATCTAATTATATTTAATCATTTCTTATAAGCCCGCTTTGTTCCAGACGACAAAATGACAGTAGACGAACATCATATTAAAAAATACATGAAAGATAATTATGCCCTAGCATTTTGGTTCAGAGCTGGAGGACTATTCGCTGTTGGTAAACATAGTAAGTAAAATTAACGCTTTATAAATAAAAAATCTATAAATATTAATGATTTTTGATGCATGGTGTGGTTTTTGGTGGTATCTGACCTGAGTAATGTAATTATATAAACGAAAATAAGTTTTTTCCTTGAATATTTTTAATGTTACATCTACTTATAAACATCGCCTAAATACACTCTGAAACAATAAAAAGTCATTAACAAATTCTATAAATTGTAATCAAGAGAACGATCTCTGATTAGTAGCAAATCTATTTCCAGTTTCTTTGACTACAAAATTGGAAGTTTTCAATAATATTGAGACAAACATAAAATCGACATTTTCAATATATAATAAAACAATAATTGCTTTTTGGTTCATATTTTGTTTGCGAAGAACAATCGTTAAAACATTATAATGGTGTTTTACTGATGATTTTTAAGTTGGTGTTGGACTATGAGCACTGACATCTTCCCTGGACTGACGTGAGTGCTTTCATCAACTGATGGAGGAGCAACATTGTTTTCCACTGGTAATTGGAGAGCAAGTAGATATGGTAAAGGATTAATAACACCTGACTAAACAATGACCATGTCATCTGAAGCATAAGAGAATATCCTCATTTTCTTAGAATCAGGTGTAGCAGTATTCCTAAATGATGACGAAAAATATATAAAATTGATAATGAATTTTTGAAGAAAAAATGACCTAGTAAACAAGATTTAAACCCCAAATCTAGACGTATTTAAATATCACAATGAAATACGCATTAGAATAATAACTATCTGAGATTTAAAGAACTCAGAATCTTGGGATGGAAAAAAATTAACAAAAATAATAATTGTTTAAACAAAATAAATTTTATCCAATTTAAGTCTCAAAACAATCTATGTTTCATTATAACTCCAACGTTTAAGACAAAATTACTCTATTTTGTCAATTCTTCACATTAACAGTAAAACGTTTAATCACAATATTTGTGATGTATATTCTTTTGATTAAGTATAATAGTGTAAATTAACCGTGATTAAAAGTTTTAATTTAATATGAAGACAAAATAAGGTAATGTTGGACTTAAATTATTCACCTCAACCGAATAGCCAGCATAAAGTTGTTTTTCGTGACTCTTGATTAAGTATAATAGTGTATATTACCGTGATTAAAAGTTTTAATTTAATATGAAGACAAAATAAGGTAATGTTGGACTTAAATTATTCACCTCAACCGAATAGCCAGCATAAAGTTGTTTTTCGTGACTCTTGATTAAGTATAATAGTGTATATTACCGTGATTAAAAGTTTTAATTTAATATGAAGACAAAATAAGGTAATGTTGGATTTAAATTATTCACCTCAACAGAATAGCCAGCATAAAGTTATTTTTAAATTTATGTGGTTCTATATTTGTATTTAAGATTGTCCTTTTGCCGAAACCTTGGATTTTAAAGAAATATAGATTGTTTTCAGACTTATTTATTGAATTGTTTCGACCACTAGTGTCATTTACAGTTTAAGTGTGAGTTAGTAGATTACAATTCACAAAGCTACAATTACAATTTACATTTTACAAAGTTACAATTAGAATTGATGTAGTTAGTAAATTACTATATTAAATTATGTATAATTTAATACATGCTGGAATTACAGTTAGACTATATGTAATCTTTTTATTTCTTTTTTTCTAACCTCCTTTATTATAAATAACAATATTAATATATATCTAAATATATACATACGTAACTGGTGCCCTTTCTTTGCGAAATGGCATTATAAGGGATTGGGCTGGGTTCGCCGGAGACGCGGGTTACAATATTGTCCCAGGAGCCGCTGGCTGTGGTGTGATCATGTGATCATAAATATTAATATTTTTTAAACAGTAAAAAAAGTCTTGCCGTTGTGGGATCTACTCTCAGCATCTCCTATAAACCTGAAGAGAATCGGTGTGCTCCGTGAGCAATACATTCAATGAGAATGTGCCTAACGGTGAGATCATTTCCCTGCGGAACATCCCTGCATTTTCTTTTTTCATGAGATGTACGTCGAGTGTGGCCTATCCGAACAGGGCTAATATCACATCTTATCTCCTTTGCAGATTCTGGTCTACTGGGACATCCTTAACTTGTTGTCTTTCATGATGAACCATTCGTCTAAGACTAAAATTCGTGACTCTTAATTTGGATAAAATTAATTTTATTTAAAAAATAATAACCAGTTTCAAGAATGTGATTAGAAAAGATTATATATAAATAATAGTGATAATAATAATTTAAGAAATTTAAACATCAAAATAAAATATGAAACATGGGCGTTAGTAACCATTGGGTTTAACGCCCTAAAGCCGGAACGAACAATATAATGGTGTTATAATGGTCTACCGAAAAGTTTATCTGAATCATATCCATGTTGAAACGTCAGTAAAAATCAAGTTATAGACAGTGTGCATTATCTTATTTCATTATTATTTCTTTTAAAATTATTGATATTTTATCCTATTATTTATTTTGTATTTCAGGTATTATTGTACACTATATTTCTGGAATATTCGTGGCGGTGTGGGTATTTCTTTTCCCTCTACTCCTCATAACTTTATACAAAGCAGCTAATGGAGAAGAATTGGAGAGACTAATCGAGTCTATTCACTTTGCTGTATTTGTGATAATAGAGATGATATTTTTGGTTTCATGCAATATGAATAAACAAATTTTTGCAAAACTATTTACGTGAGTAGAATATCAAAGTTTTAAATTTGTTACATATTAGATATATTTGTTACATATTACATATCGTATATTATGATATGACGACAACTATGAACCGCGTTGATAAACTTGTTCTTTTCTTTTTGAAGGAATTGTATCAGTAAATTTAGATGGAGAACATTATTTTAAAATAAATAAGGCCAATGGACTTTAGATTTTTCTGTAATTTACAATCTGAACATCCATTTTAGGTTATAGTGCCATTCCGATTGACCTTGTAGAAGTCTCTTTATATATCCTAAAATAAACTTTAAATGTTTACTTTTTTTTTTTAATTCAAATAAAGCATCATGGGTAGAGGTTTCCATGACTACCAAAACACCCTGGATGAAAAGTGCCTAAAATTTAGCGCGAAGTCATTAGAAGAATCCAAGAGGAAAAAAGCGATTATAGCTAAAATGTTTATCGGAGTAGTGATGTGCGCTTGCATTACCATAACGATCTTAAGGCCGATTATGAAGTACCTCCTTGGCGAGCATCTTCTTGGAGAACCTGATGATGGTAAGTAATGGTTCGTTCAGGAACGAATCAAATCAAGTTTCTTGATGATTAAATAATTTCAACAATTAAAATAATTGGGTTTCATTGCGATATTATATTCCCTCTAAGCCTCTTGTAAATTAAACACCTTCTTGATACTGGAGTAATATCACAACATAATCCATTAACTGTTTGAAATATGAAAGATAGGGTACTTAAAAGACCATGGTTCTTTTGACTTTTTCATTATATAAATTAAGTACAGCGGACATCCCAACCAATCCTAACACAATCCTCAGCACGTATTCTGATGACATATGTTTATTATCAGTGAATAATGACCATTCCATTTTATCCCAATCCATCCAATCTCACATCAACACCCTTAAAAAATAGTGTCAAAACTGGAGGATTAAGAATAATTCCACCAAATAACATTCACCCTTCTTCGTAAACCCATACCTTCCTGCCTCACAGTATCTTTTACTAATACTACCTTTATTCCTGTCGAACAGATCCGTTACCTAATACTTCATCTGGACAAACGACTAATTTTTCAATTGAACTAAAATTCAATCCTACTTCTTTCTAATTTTATGTAATTGGGCTCGCTGTTAATAATAAACCATTAATTGCATCCCAAAATCAACAATCTCCTATCACAACCCTCGAAAAATGGTGTCGAAATTGGAGGATTAAAATAAATGCCAACAAATCAAATCATTTCAGCTTTACCCTTCATTGTAGACCTATGGGCTGCTATACAGTATCCTTTAATAATTTCGACTGATCCCAGTGAAACAAATCCGCGACCTTTGACTAAATCTGAAGAAACTAGTGACTTTAAATCCTCACCTAAGAAAGAAATGACAGGAAACTGCTCGTCGATTACGACTATTACAACACTTACTAGACAAACGGTCTAAGCTTCCAACTAATTACAAAATACATATTTATATAACTACTGTTGGTCCTGTTGGTGTATACAACCACCGATGTATTCATACACACGGACCATAACAAACTTCCTTACGTCCCTTATTTTATTGAGTATACATACATTTTTAAATATAAATTTAAAATACAAGTAACATGTTAAAAAATAAAAATAAACTTATAATTAACAAAAAAAACAAAACAATTTTAGTAAACAAAAAAGTGAAATGAAACTAAACTAAAAAAAAGAAACTTAGAAAAAAGAAAGGGCTTTAACAACTACAATAAGGCATATCTGGACTTACGTAATTGAGCTTTGGGGCTCCACTTAACCATCGACTTCTTTTATTTTCTAATCCTTATAAACGAAAATCCCTCGTGAAATTCTTAATGCTCCTTACTTGATGCTCCATTAAGACCCCCATGTTCCATATGTTGCCAAGTTGGATAGGACAAGAAACCAATCCTTCCATGATAAACTTCCCAACCACCTAAACCGTCTTGTTTCTATCTAGTTTCTTCTATAATAATAATTTACCTATAAGGATAATCCACCTAGGCGTCTGAAAAAAACTTTAACTTGAGATCTTCTCCTCCAGAAATGTTATTGGAGTTCTATCAACGGGTAAATTCTTCACGAGTCTGTATCATGCCATAGTATAACTAAACTTTATTTGTTGTATATATTTTAATACAATTGTAAATATCAATAATTAAATTTAGAAAATAAAATATAATTGTCTATTTAGCCCTGGGAAACTAACTACATTTTATGAAGAATATGTGGTGACAATTTAATATAAACTGAATAATTAATGAGCAGTTTGTCTTTAAAATGCTTCTTATACTATAATATGTGGTGACAATTTAATA
>NW_027106408.1:236129-237857 GCF_000696795.3 Halyomorpha halys | reverse complement strand
ATATAGTATTAATACTATAAAATATCAATATTATGGAGCGGAGATATGAACAATGGTAAAAGAAACGTATCCGAAGTTGGCCACATTTGAGTGAAAGATCCTCCGAAAGATGTTCGGACTGGTGTTAGTTGATGGGGAGTGGATATGAAGAACAAATGAAGAGGTTTACAACCTCAGGGTTACAAACCTTTGTATTTGTTCAAAACCAAAACTATAACGACGAGACAACAGACAAAATGATGAGGAGCTCAACTGGTCTGTTGAGTGGCGTCATTCTCCATTTAACAGATCTATTAACAGGCTCTCTACTATATTAAATATTATATCTCTTTATCGTGCTAAAAGTCAGAAATATTTCTCCAGTTAATGCACTTTACTAAGTTAAACCGTGAACACCCCTAATAAAAGTGATAAGAAGTAAAGTAAAACATTATCTAATCGAATTATCCTGCTATAAAAAAAATAATTTTCAGATGATAACTGATGAAGGTAATAGTAATAATTAAATTCATCATATATGGTAAATAAATACATAAAATAGAACAGGCAAAAGATAGAGTGATACGAAGAAGGATAATGTAAACTAAAATGAAAACAATTAAGCAATATCATCAAGAGACTTGGCCTCTTTGCTGTGTGTCTCTTTTCCGCCTTAACACGCCTGATCATTATATAGTTAAAAATAAAATAAATTAAACATCGCCTAACTATAACTAATCACCTGTTTAACTAATTTTCAGATGCATAAAATACTTGGAGGAAATCTTATACTTCCCTGGATTTGCATTACTCTTTGGGTCTTCAATTTTGATGTGCATGAGTGGATTTATATTTGTATCAGTGAGTTTATAATTAAAAGTTATAGAAGACTACAATTTGGTATTATTAAAACCATATTATTAATATACTATTAAATAGAATCTAAATATTAAAGAATAGATAATTTCATTTAATAAAGTAATATTAATTATGAACATATAGTGCACAAAGGAGGTAACAGATAATTATATTATTTATTCTAAAATTTATTTTGTAAGTATATAAAAACGCCAAAAAAAATCACATTTTTTCCTTCCATTTTTTTCTTATAACTTGAAAAATATTTCTTAATAATATTTAAAAAATGTTTTGATAATATAAAAATAAAATCCTTCCATTTTTCTTCTTAGAACTTGAAAAATATGTCTAAATAATATAAAAAAAGTATCTTAATAGTATAAAAATAATTTCCATCCATATTTTGCTTATAACTTGAAAAATAGTTTTTAATAATAATAAAAAAAAAGAAGTATGTCTTAATAATATAAAAATAATTTATTTCATTTTTGGCTAGTAGCTTGAAAAATATTTCTTATTAAAATTTAAAAAAATATGTCTTAATAATATAAAAATAATTTCCTTCATCTTTTTCTTTTACTTCAAAAATATGTTTTAATCATACATACAAAAAAATATAGTTTAATGATATAACAATAATTTCCTTCCATCTATTTTGCTTATAAATTGAAAAATATGTTTTAATAATATTAAAAAAATATGTCTTAGTAATATAAAAATAATTTCCTTCCATTTTTTGCTTATAACTTGAAAAATAGTTTTAAATAATAATAAAAAAAAAAGAAGTATGTCTTATTAATATAAAAATAATTTACTTTCATTTTTTGGCTTATAAGTTGAAAAATATGTCTTAATAATATAAAAATAATTTACTTTCATTTTTTGGCTTAT
>NW_027106408.1:229513-236079 GCF_000696795.3 Halyomorpha halys | reverse complement strand
TGCAAAGTGGGGCGAAACGTCGGAAAATAAATAGTTGTAAACTATTTTTGTTTCACTTTTGACCGCAACCCTGACCATCTTCTTATATATCAATTTGAAACTCTATATCTTTACAACTACCAACAAAAATAGAAAATCTAAGAGAACATTTAAAGTAGAGTAAATTTTCTAAAATGTAAGCCCTCATAGCTATTTAGGTTCAATAGTTCTCGAGATATAGGTTCTTAAAAAGCAACATTTCATAAAAATGTTGTATGGAACATACTGAAAGATCAGTAGTTAGTGAAATTATTTTCAAAAGTTCCATAAAAAAAAACATTTGGCGTACAGACGTCTATTAGCACTCACATTAAAGCTAGTTTAATGAGCTATAAAGTGGTTAATGACGTTTATTTTCGTAGGAGTGGTAGTTTTCATGAAATTTGCTAAAATAAAAGGATTTTTAGTTGTTCGGACAAATTTTCCTTTGCCAAATTTATATTCATATGTGAATATCATAAAAAATACTACACCCACGAAGATAAGTGTCATAAACTACTTTATAGTAAGTTAAATTTACTTTATTTCGAGCGTTGGCAGACATATATACATCTTATGGGGTTAGAGATGTATTTTTTCAAAAATCCAACATTTTATACGAATAACTAGAAATTAACAATTTGTGAGTTTATTTTTCAAATATTATAAAAACTACTACTACTAAAATGATGAACATTATTAACTATTTTCAAGTAAATTTAACTAGCTTTAATTTGAGTGCTGGCAGACATCTGTACGTCCAATAGTTTCTGAAATAAAGTGTTTCATAGATGAAACTTATTGTCCGAACAACTATAAATCAATTTATTTGAGCAAATATCATGAAAACTACTATTCATACGAAGGTAAAGGTCATAGACTAGTTTATAGTACCATTATTTAGCTTTAATTTGAGTGCTAATAGACATTTGTACATCGAATGGTTGTTGAGATATAGATTTCTCAAAATAGATTCACTAACTACTAATATTTTAGTACATTTTTATGAAATGTTTTTTGAAAGGCTATATCTCGTGAACTATTGGAGGCAAATAGCTCTATTAGGGCAAATATGTCAGCAAATTTACTCCTCTTTGAATAATGTTGTTTTAGATTTTTTAGTGTTGTCGGTAGTTTTTAAGATATAGAGCTCCGAATGAAAAATTAATGTTTTTTTAAGTTTTTGTAACAGCCGCCATTTTTATTCCCCCTACCTTTGGCAGACTCATCACTTTTTAATTATAAATAGTTTTCATTAAATAATCAAAAATTGGGGTGAGATAACTGCCTGTTTTTCTTCCCGGCTCTTGTACTATAATCACCTATTACCGGAACATGTTACAACTTGGTAGCTGCTATCCTGTGATCCATTATTGAGATATAATATTTTAGCCCATCACTAGTAACTCACTCATCAACAAAAAGGCACACTCTCCACCTCCTGAATTTGGTAACGCCAAAGGGTAACCAAGTTTCGAACTGATAAACGGAATGTTACTCATTTTTTTAGGTTATCCTTTATCTTTGATTGGGTCTGTTTCTTACAGATTCTTGTTTTTTGTAGGCTAATACATTGACAACTTTCTTTATCAAAGTTATCAATGTTAACTTTTGTTTTCTTATTGGGCCGTTTCTTGACTGGAGTTTCAAAACAAGGTTTATCACCCTTCTCTATAACCTCACCCTCTTTTATAATGTTTCTCAGAGTGTGTTTCGAGACATCAGTTGGTTAGGAAACTTTTCATAACAGAGGAAGCATGGATTGGACCACTCTGACTACTCGGTTCATGAATCTAAATACGATCACAATTACATTTTTTATTTGAGTGGATCGTTTTCCCACTAACCAGTTTACCTGAATTGGTATAAAGTCGCAGAAGTACGTCGAGGAAAAGTTAGGAAAGGAAAAGAAGTCCATTCAACTGAGTAAGTCTTTTCCGACAATCATGCAACTGACTATTTGTGAGGGGAAACACGCATGCTCTGCACAGTTCCAAACCATCAGAAGAGGTTGTTGGAACAGCCTAAGACAAAAGAGTGGGGGGATGGCGGCAAAACGTTTGCAAATGCACACCTCTCACCCTTCCCTCCCCCACAGGCAAACTCATCTTAGATGCACTATACCTTTCGTTATTTTGTGAACAAATCATACCTTGAAAAATTTATTGTAATAAAACAAACAGAATCATCACTTAGTGATTGAAAAATACAGAACTATTAATTCTACAGCATTTTAATAATTCAGATACATCAAAATGGCAGCTTATAACAAATTGTTTGATTTAAGAATACAAATAAATTGATGCAACACTTTATTGATTTCAACTTCTACAAAACATTAAGAATTTGAGGCGTTCATATGGTTATGATCATATGGCAACAGATAAAAAGAATATATGTGAAAAATCGATTGTTTAGTTTGGAGGACACAAACTATATAATATTTGGTACTCAACTCCAACAAAAATCACTAAAGTATGTTAGACTAAATTATTTAGAGTTTACATAAAAATAAAACTTTTACAAACTGTTGCTTGCAACATTCGTTTGTGGATATAAGAATAAATAACCGAGGTGGAGTACTTGTAGATACCATATTTTATAATATTTGAGGTGCTCGGTTATAAAAAATGGTGGAGCCAGTTTGAATCCGGCCTTGGGGGGTCGACTTTTTTCATTTCTGTGGCAATACCACAAAATAAAAACTTGATCCCCCACCATGGTTAGAATAGGTTGGTTACCTGTAGATTACCCCCCGTCAGAAATGACCATGAAGGGTGTAAAAAAAAATCCCGTCTATGCAATGATACTTAGTAAAGCGATTTTTAAGTGCAAGGCTAGGCTATTCTGGAGGCACAGTAGAAGGCAAGAACAGTCAAAGATGTTTCAAAAAGGTTCATGTACAAAATACAGTGCAGCACTTCTTCATATGGACAAGATGACCTTAACAGATAACAGGACTATATACAGGATACTGTCAGCTTAATAAACATTTCTGCGAAACGCTTGATCCGTACACATTTAAATTTGCAAAAGCGTTTGGCCTGTTTTTAACAGAGTAAGGGACGACGTACAATAGGCCCAGAGTGGTCGCGGTGCACACATACAAAAAATAAAAAAGATGTATTATAAATTAAACATTTGTTTTTTCATGTTTCCCTTTGATTAGCATTTGGTTTGAAAAGAACTATTGGTAAAAAATATACTCGATTTTCAACAGTGCTATCTATTTCTACGTTGTGTTACTAAACATTAAAACTTTTATCTTCTATTAATACTTTTTTTTTATACCAATCTTAACATCCTCAAGAGCTATGTATTTTTTAAATAAAAATTGAATTTCTCAAATATATATTTTTCCCCAGATTTTAACCTTATACGATCTAAATTTCAAGTATCATTTCAACACAGTCCTTTCTGTGTGATGTGACTATCATCCCTATACTGAATATCGTGATATCAATTCGAAAACCTCCGAACTACATAATTCATCAAAAGTAAAGTTCCAAGAGGATCTCGAAGTCTAATAAATTTGCCAGTTGCCCCTTAAAACTACAAACTACAAACGAACTAAATTTCAAGATTCACTTCAAACTTTACTTTCAAAAATATGTAGTCAGAAGATCATCGAATTAAAACTTACGATATTTATACTTTTATAATTTAAACTTTGCCATAATGAATCTAAATATATTGGACACAGAACATCTGTACCAGTTGTACTCACATGTTCAATCCCATCTCATAGAAAACAATTATTAAACCTACATACTATCAATTTACTACACGAATTAACTCGTCACCGAAAAACACCTATATTTGTCACAAGAACTCAATGGATCATTCATGAACGCTCCTCACCACTATGCAAACTTTAAGGCACGAAGACTTGGCCCCTAAGAAACGTGAGAGTAGCAACAGTAAATCCAGGTCCAAGCCATTCCATTCATACTATATACCTTTTGTTGCCGGAGCGGCCACAGTTTATGGCATTATGGCAAGGTATCGATTTTAAATATTTTTAAATTAATCAGATAGTTTACTTTAAACATATAATACTTTAAAATACTGATAGTTGATATAAGTATTAATAATTCAAAAACTGAATGAAAACAAAAATTATGAAGCAATTAAACAACCATATAGGTTCATTTGACGTATTTCCTTGGTTAAAAGATTCTCCAATTAACTTACTTTGAGAGTCAATAACTATAATTGAACCATGGCGAATCAGTTCGCACCACATCACTCCTTCAAAGAGTTTTTAAATTTTTAATCCTGAAAAGTTGTTGATAATTATTTATTTTCACTCCTAAAAAGGGGGAATAATTACTTTTTGACTGAACTGTACAACGACCTATTACCGCCTTTAAAGAGGGAAAATTACTTTCCCTTTGTAGGGGCTATAGTCTTTTTTTTACAAAAAAGAGACTCATCACTTTTTAATTATAAATAGTTTTCATTAAATAATCAATATATTTAATAGTACTTATATATATAATTCATATTTTACATTTACTAAGTTGATATCAAAGCACTAAAACAATGAAAACATTTGAAAATTAAATTAACAATTTTTGTTGATTTTCTTGTTATATTCAGAATTTTCGCATATCCCGAATACCCAATGCCAGTTTTGTAGAAGGAAAATCTTTTGTGGCACTGGGGTGCTTATCTGATCAACTTCAAATTTTTATTTTATTAAAGGGAAGTTAAAATATAACTAATGGGACGAATTATACTCTACTAGGTCAATTAGAATTTAAAATATAATAAAATTTATTAATAATTTATAGACATTATTCCTTCAAAACTGTTATTATTTTTGCCTGAAGGAGAGAAAACTACTATGTTCAATGGCACCAAAATATTCTAACTGGGTCAAAATATAGATGAGCAATAAAGGACTGAAATTGATACTGAAAAATGTGTAAACTAATTCCATCTCTCTTCCAAGTGTTTTTTTTATTATTTGAATTAGTACTTTATTTTAAATTTTTTTAAGTACCTAATTATTTTTTTCCCAATTTCGTAATTTTTTGAATTTGATTCCCTGAAAACGTATCTACTAAAAGAAACCACTGAAAATTTTCTCACTCGCCTGAGGAAGTGAATTTTCGTGCACATTTACTGAATTAATTCAAGCAATACTAATAACGCGTTATATTTTAATAATTTGATACTATGTTTTCTACTGTTTACATCAGTCAAGAAACGTTATTAATATTGCTATTTCTAATAAAATCGTTAATAATACAACAAATGTACATAGAACAAACATTTTTAATTAGCAATGTAAAATAATTGAAGTATTATTAATCCATTTACCTACAAATCTATTTATTTATTTATTACCTATTAATCTATTAGTTTATCTATTTATCTTCTTCTAAATCTATTTATCCATCTATTTCATTTGTCGTATTTCAAATCTATTTATCCATCTATATCATTTGTCGTATTCCAAATCTATTTAATTTATAATATTTATTTTCTTATGTTATTCATTTAAATTTTTTAAGCTAAAAATAACCTTTAGAATAATAATAAAACTGTTAATTGTTCATGCTCATTTCTTCAAAGCATTTTTAAGGGAGAGGGTCAAAGCGACAATAAATATGTCTAGAAAATGATAAAACTTCACTTAAATAACTTTCTTGTTTTTACACTACTTTATGCTTCTCTTACACTTCAATTTTATTCAGAAGCAAACTTTTCATACAATGGCTTCCCGACATCATGGTCTTTTTGTCTAATACATGTATACGATATGGTTTCATAACATTGTTTTACACTTACATAGATAAGTAATTAAATAATTAACTCATTTAGTATATTTATTTTTTAATGTTTGTTTCAGATATGCAAGTCAGCATTTTCATATTTCAACCTTCTGCTAGCAGTGAATTAACATGAAGGGATAAAATTATGTAGTCGATTCATTCTTAGTGATTATAAGAGTGATAGCTGATTTATTTTAGAATACTTTATTAGGTTTGGTAAAATAAAAATTTTAAAAAATAATCTGTTTCTGTGCTAAAAGTTATTACATATCACTAAGATGTAATGGATTTCGGTGATCAGTGTTTTTAGTAGGCAATAAGCGGCCTGACACTTGTGAATTCACAGATTTCTATAAGAATACAAGAACCCAAGAGGAGAAAAAATTCAGTTATTTCACCCCAATTTTAACTAGGTATATTTACTAGTCAAAATTGATGAGTCTGCCAAGTATAGGGGAAATAAAACACGACGGCTGTTTCAAAACCTTAAAAATAATTAATTTATTTATATAAGAAGATGGTCAGGGTTGCGGTCAAAAGAGAAACAAAAATAGTTTACAACTATTTATTTTCCGACGTTTCGCTGCTCCAAGGAATCGGTTGAAAAGCTGTTCAACCGATTCCTTTGAGCAGCCCTGATGAAGCCCTGCAAAGTGGGGCGAAACGTCGGAAAATAAATAGTTGTAAACTATTTTTGTTTCACTTTTGACCGCAACCCTGACCATCTTCTTATATATCAATTTGAAACTCTATATCTTTACAACT
>NW_027106408.1:211788-225807 GCF_000696795.3 Halyomorpha halys | reverse complement strand
TGTAGGGGCTATAGTCTTTTTTTTACAAAAAAGAAGAAATAAGAGAGATGAAGAATAAACAAAACCTCACTATTATATTATCTTAAACACTTACATTAATGGTTACAGAATAATCTCAATATTAACAGAAAGAGTCCCTCACCACTCTGGAGTCAAATTACAACTAATATAACTTTCAGCGAACTAAGATAATTAATTATACGCACTCTCACTTTTATTAACACTGTTCTCGACAAACCCCAAAAAAACCTTCCCCCGCTCTCCTTCTCAGTGTTGCCCACGCAGTGTTGCCATCTCACACCCTTCACCCTAATTTCTTTTCCGCTTTAGTTAAAATTTAGGTTATAATACACGAAATTGTTTGACAGAAGGTCCAACTATATACTTCTTTTAACTTATAAATTTCCATATTTAATAAATCTTTCAACTTTACGACCGATATTACTGATGTATATTTGTACTTGTTCCAATATGTACAATATTTACTATTTGGTAACACTGATTGTATGATAACAAGGGGGAAGGTTCTAGTTGGTTCTAAGTTGTTATATAGGTGTACAGTTGATTTAAATAAAGTGTTTTTGAACAGTGATAAATGTATTTCTTTTCTTTATAATATTAACAGTACTCTTTTCGACTATGAAACTCTACTCTCTAACATTCTTCAGTATTAGATATTGAATATTAGAATGCATATTACAAAATAAAAATATTAGATATTGTATACTTATAGCATCATTGAACTCTATAACCAGAAACTAGATAATAAGATGTTTTTAAATATTTGCTCAATCGCTAATAAACATATGTTTTAATGTTTAAATTTATTATTTAAAGAACTTATATTCACATTACGTATGTTTTGTATACATATATAGGACGTCGCTTCAATTCTTTTAGTGGAGGATATAAATCTTTGGAAAATTCAACCGGAGTACATCTCATTTCTATATTAAAAATACGTCCAGTTTACCTATATTTCTACATCTATTAAAATTCCAATTCTCCCACATGTATAATTCTGAGGTTTGACATTCAATCCTTAATTTACTCATTGTATATTAATGGCTACTCTTGGATTTCCCTCCAGAGGGAAAAATTCCTTGTTGGATGGGAGGGTAATTCATTTTTAAAAGGTTAAGGTACCTTCGGCGCTTGTGTATCTTCGGGTTAAGGATGTACAATCTGATCAAGAAGCAATTGTTTCCACCTTTTTTTGAGGATTGAAAGGAAATAATAACCTAAATAGATATTGTTGTAGATTTTTATATTTATTCAATATCAATAAACGATCATCTTAAAAAAAATGTTTGAAGCTTATGCCTAATTGATCCTAAAAAACTACAGTGGATTTGTAACATAATTTTGTAAAGCTTTTGAGGTAACGAACAATATTAGATGATTACTTTTAACTCTTGATACATCTAACGGACCTTAGCACGGTCGGTCAGAATGACAGTATTCCCATCTTTGGGTCATTCAGATTCAGATTGATTAAAAAAAAATTAAATCTGTATCCCATGATGGGTCAGGGGTAATACTTTGTAAGGCATTACTGTTACAAGACCAACGGTTGTACAAGGAGGTAATTTGATCAGAATCATACTCGACCGTACAAATAACGGTACCCATTATATTAGTCTGGGCGGACCCCGGAGGGCTCCCGAACCCACAGGGCTGGTTCAAGGGCTACAGGTAACAGATAATAATTATTTGTCTAGGGCGGATACGAACCCGGACCCTTGGAGTCAGTAGTCTATTAGCTCCCCTCTTAGCTCCTACAAGCAATAAGATATTACCGAAAATTTCAATTTTCAAAAAACGTCAGATATAATCTTTTTCGGCTGATTGCATCAATTTTAAATAAAAATGAACATTCATCTTTGGTTTTACTGTCCTTATAGAGTTATGATGCGCTACATTAGTTTAATAAAAATAAGGTTATCAAAGGTCGTTCTGTACCTAATTCGTTTGAAGCCGACGAGTTCATAAATTTAATAATAATCGTTATAATTTTATTTGCAATAAACAATAGAAAAAAAAAATTGATATGAGGAAAGATGATTAGGATTGTGTGCAGAAAACAAATAAGCAAAAATATTTTAATTAGAGCCAACGCCACTGCTGTTAAAGCCCAAATGAATATTTAATTTTGATTTTTTTATGACTTTTCCAGTTGACTTTCTAATCATATGTTTTTTTTTAAAAATAATACAGCTGTTGCCAGTTAGTTGATTAAAACACTTCATGAGATGGGCTTTCATTGTATAAGTGTGTTATGGGTTTATGAAGATCTCGTTCCAAGATCAGTTTAAAATCAGGAACTATTAAACATGGACACAAGCTGATGGAGACTCCTAGGCAGTCTACTCCCATGTTTTTTAAGGTATCACATATGTTAATCTGTAAACCTTCACGCACCAAGTGGAAACTCCATTCCCCATCGCCTCCTCCCCCCCCTCCCGGACTGCACATTTTATGAGGAACCAGATTTGTGGGTTTTGGTGCTTTCAACGTCCTACTGGCCCACCGCCTGTTTATCCTCCAAGTCATTAGGATAGAGTATTGCGACCGGCCTTCACTCACCAAATTGTGACCGGCGGCCATCTTGGAAGAGATTTCTATATTTTTTATTCGAAATGGGCATATCGACCAGCTTTTATTCTTTCATCCTCTATGAGTGACTTTCTTTTTTTTATGAATGAATGAATGAAAAAACAATTTATTCTGGGACATATGTCCCCTAAGAATAAATACATGGTTCATATATTAAGATTTTAGTATTGGAAGAAAATTGAGAATGTGTTGAAAAGGATATATGAGTTAATATCAAGGGAGACGGTACATTCACTATTTGCCTATTTGAATGAAATGAGATAGGCAATAAACTCGTATTAAACATATAAAAAATAAGCTAAGTGAAAAAATAACAAATTAAATATAATGTTACATTAAATTGAGAAGGATATAGAAATAGTACTTTACTTGGTTTGAAAATAAAAATAAATAAATGCTACTTCGAAGAGTAAATAAAAAATTTCTAAAGTTGGCAAATAAAAAAAAATGAGAAGTAAAAATAGACTAAGTAATAAAATAATAAATAACAAATTATTAGAAGTTTAAATCTGATGTAACCAGGGGGGGGGGGGGGGGCGTCAGTGAAAGGTTTCAAGATTCTCAGTTTTATTAATGATGACGATAGGACATCCGTCTTCTAGGCGGCATCTGACTCTCCTTCCAGCGAACTAGACGTACCTTAATCTGCCGGCTGTCTTGGCCTGCCAGTACAGGTGTCTATTGGCTGGGGTCGTCTCTTCGCCTATATAGATCCGTTAGTCGCTGTCCCAGCAGAGATGCCTGGTGGTGAAATCTCTTTTCCCCTTTCTGATCCGAATCACCTCGTCGGGAACAGTCTGGCGAACGAATCTTTTTTTTTAAATTATTGTTTTCAATAATTAGTTTTTCAATTGTTTCATCTTGCCTTTTGCCTCTTTCCTCCATATTCTTAAGTCTCTCGGCGTTTTCAAATATTATTTCTCCCTTAGTATTCATTACGTTTTTAATATCTTTTAAATCATTGGTGATTTCCCGATTTCTTTATGTATGGCCATTATATTTTCCTCCATGCTTCTACTGGGTACGCCACTATATTGCCTAGCCCCTAACTCGGCCGAACTCTGACATGTGGGACAATTCCAGATTTGTTTCTTATATCGCGAGATTTCGTTGTCCGAAATGTTACGGCATTTATTATGGTGTCAACTTTTACACAAGTTGCAGGCTAGTACTAACTTGTCCTCTTTGACGACTACCTGTTTACAGATCGGACATGCGGCCATCTTAGTTTTCGTATTAGTATGTGTGGGAACTGATATATGAAAACCTGTAGTGGGGGTCGGTGGAGGGGCGATGCTGCTATAGTGGGGGCAGTCAACAGTCTTTAGTTCCCCTCGATGTTTACTGTCTTAATCCCCGACCTCTACGACAGTATTGGGATCTGTTTCGTAAAGTTCCAACTGTTTTCTATTATGAAATAAAAAAATTAATTCATCAGAAAACTGCTTTATCCATTAATATAGTTTATAATTTTATTGTATCAAATATCGAATGTTTTGTTTTCTATTCATTGCCTGATATAAGAGAGTTAATTATTTTATTTTATTTTTGTTGTTGTGTCTTATATTTGTAATAAGAATAAGGTCAAGATTTTTTTATATTTAAGCATCATAATTTTCTAACACCTTTATTTGTTATTCTTTCTTTAATTAGAGAAGAATCCTTTTGGTTTGTGTATATATTTCATTTTATTTTTTATATTTAATATTATTAAATTTGTAGGTCAACTGAAAAGCATGTTTTATTTTATAATTTTATTTTCAGTAGCATTTGGTTCTTTGTTTTTTTTTATTTTATGGTCCTTCATCTATTTTTAAGATCGAATCAGCGATTAGGTTTTTTTTTTACTTTTGGATAGAGGTTGGCATATTTTCATTTACGAAAAGCCTCTGGTCCCAACAACAGCTGAGAACAAAAAAAAAATAACAACCATAATGAATAAAAGTAATTAGAAAATGATTATAAAATAAGATATAGTATAAATATTATATGCATACTATGACTATACACGTCTTTCAATATTATTTTTTAACTATAATGGTAGTTGTTTTCTTATTTTCTAATCATTCTATTTATTCCCCTTATTCTTTATGTTATTTGTTATCTTGTTTTTTGTTCTTAGCCTTGATGAAGGCCTGAATCTCTGGCCAAACCGTTGGCCCTAATTAATAAGGGAGTGTTTATTTGTGTTCTTCACTCACAACACCCCAATCATCTCCTCATATATATGATCCACGGTCAACTATCTACTGATCATTATGAAATGCAATGACTGCCTTCCTGCTTTTTTATTACCTTAATTTCAAACATTTCAAGGAGAAATTTCAAGAAGAAAATGAGGATTGGACCTAATATATGCCAACTTGGGACCTGTGAGTCTTGCATTTGCTGATGACGTTGTTATTTCCTGGGATTATTTGATTAATATTAATATGATCATAGACTCTATTAAAACTAAATTTATAACAATAGAGAAGATTGATGTGTATTATTTGGATCGAAGACAAAAGATTAGAACAAATTGAAAACTTCAAATACCTGAATGAACACGTTAACAAAACAAAAAAAATTAAATTCTTAAATAAGGGTATTATAAAACGTTTTGGATATGAATTTCAGGCAGTTGAATATTTTTACAGTAAACATTAATAGTTTAAAACATAAAATTTCAGTACATTTACATTTAAATTTATCTATATTTTGATTAAAATTGAATTTGATAAAAACAAATAGAAGTCAACAATAAAATTAGTTTTAATTATTTTAAACTAACGTTTTGCGGTACATGAAGATGAACTTATTCCATACGTCTTCTAAAATTTATTCCTACCAGTTTTACATTTTCATTTTATTCTAGTTATGATTAACATTTTTATTTGTACTTATTCTAAAATTATATAATCGCCAGAAATAAACTCTGAAAGATTGATACTCCTTATACGAGCTCGAAAAAGTTTTGCACTTCTTTTGAAAGCGAAGCAATGAATCAAGAGAGACCAGACAGTCCCAGGCCACAGTCGAGACTTTCCAAAAGCAACTCCAAGAAGAATATCCTTGCAAGGTTCGTGATTAGTCTTAATTTATCTCCTCAATGAAATAGGATGCCAACATAATTTATAAAAATAAACAAAAAAATATTTCTTTATAATATGATAAGACATAAAAATACTATGTATTTTAAAATATACAATGAGAAATTTCAAAATTCAATTCTTATGAAATGCTAATGCCTTATATAAGTTCTGTTTTATAAAGTAGGTTTATCTTTTGAGAGTATTATTGATTTTCCAACCTTCTTCATTTCTTCTCCAGAGTATCTGAATTTGAAATTAAGAAGTAGTATTTACTTCTTATCGAGTACTTTTTGACCCAATGTGGCCTAAGTAGCTGAACTATAAGCAATTATTTACCGTCCTCGAAATCAATGGGAAATAAAATTGTAGCGGTTGTTAAGAAGCGATTTGTTGAGGGCAAGGAAACCCTGATCTCATTGAATAGATGGATATTTCTTACAAATATTTTGTCTGTTTACTGTTGCATTGGTTTCATGAAATGTTAACACCTAATTATTCTTGAATCATAAAAAAATCAAAAGGGTTTCATAAACCAAAAATAGAACTGCTTGTGACTAAAACTAAAATATATATTTTTAAAACAATTATGATCACAAAGAACGAGTTCCTAAATTGAAAAATTCTATAAGAAAAGTCTGATGGTGCCTGTTAACGCCTTATTTTATATTTACCTTGTAAATAGTATTAGTGTTTAATTTAGTTACATTTATTTTTATGTATATTAATTTAATTGGATTTAGTCATTTGAGAAAAAAATGCGTATTTTTATTTGTGTGTTATAATTAAGTAATAGAGATAGTTGCTGAGGGTTGATAACCGTTACTAAGACGTCGTCTAGCAACAGGCCGACCATCTTCGTTTTTAAATCAGTTCCGGCTAATGGCCATAATAGTTTGTAACCAGCCCTGTCTGTGTTTATAATGTAATAGTTTAGACATTTTGAGTGAGTTAACCGTCATTGCAGTCCGAAACATTTTCTGAGTTGATGGCCTTTGAGTGCAATATGAGTTGTAGCTAATTTATCGGATAGCATAATTCATAAAAACAACTAGACCCTGTCTGCCCTTAATAAGTCCCAGGTGGCCATCTTGGCTTTTGTATATTCGACTTTCAATGAACCACTAGACCAGCTTTGGGCCAGTTTGAGAGTTGCAGCGGTGTATTTAGCTACGAAGCTACGACCTACATATCTCGACAAGCAAAATATCCCCTGGCCTATCGGAGTGGATCAACTTTTTGACGACCAATATTTATTTTAGATATCTATTGTTTTTTGTAAATTAGTTTCTTTTCGTTTTCATTATTTTATTTTGTCTAAAAGACCTATTTATTTTACTTATATTATAACTCTTTTATTTATTTTTAGTTTAGTTTTAGTTTTTTACAAATGTTTAGACTAACCAAATAAATGTTTACATCCGAACCAGCAAGTTGTTTTTGTACTTCCAACAAAAAGATATAGTCAATTAAAACTATTATAGTCAAAGGCACTGTTAAAGCCTCCTCAAATTGACTGTGTATAAACATACAGACTTAAAAATTGAATGACCAGATCTGTAGAATGTTGAAGAATGCTTCGAAGCCTAGATAAAAGCATCACCTCTATGTTGGCAACGAAACCGTTTGGGAGAAGATCAAACGGCTATGGCGTGATGAACAGATTGGAATGGACAGGACATTCATCCGTTGCGAACTGATGGAGGATACCCTTCTGGAAGAAGAACAACAACAACGAGAAGTCACCTTAGCGTATCATCAGGGTAAGACAAATCACCGGGGAATCCATGAGACTATGCAAGCTTTAAAGAGAAGATACTTTTGGTGGGGAATGAGGAAGACTATATAAGAGGTTGTAGGAAGCTGCGAAGTTTGTCTACGCACTAAGTACGACACACATTCACCTAAAGAAAGACAGGAGAAGACACCTACCACAGAAGCACCACTCGAAGATTTACAAATCGAAACATTTACATGGAAGGAGTACAAATGGGTTTTGGAATTTCTTCCAATTGTTTTTGGGTGGAAATTCTTCCCTACCGTCTTTTCTAGATTGAAGGCTAAATGGGTCCTCCCAGACTATTGGGTCTCACAGATCCTAACAGGACACGGACGGGGGGTTCCGGGGAAAGCTGCAGAGCTTTGGAAAGAACATCGACCCCCGATGCCCAACGTGCGGAGTTCCTGAAACAGCGGAACACGTAATAATAGATTGCTCTGCCATGGAAGGACACCGAGCCAGGCTGTCGAGAAAGACCGGGATTTACGCCCTCGCCGAGTCGGACCTTCCCAGTTTGATAGAAGAAGATAATTATCCCTTCTTCAAGGAGTTCATTTACGGGTGGAAGGAGGTGGTGGGCCCCACTCATTACACGATGGGAAGGACTTGACCGCCCAACATCGGCGAGCCACCAGAAGATAAGGAAGCTAACCCGGATTGAGACCAGGAGGGCTGGACCAGCCTGGAAACTGCAGGAGGCACCCAGAGGGATGCAGTGGACAAGGTGCAACTCCATCAGACGTAGCGCTGGGCTGCACCACAGTTAAAAAAAAAAAAAAGGGCAAAAAAAAAAAAATTGGTGATCCTAGGGAGTAGTGGCATGCACTACCCCACTGCTCCCGCACCCCGTATGCCAGAGATGGCAAGGGAGGGGGATAAAAAAAACAAAAAAAAACAAAAAAAAAACAAAAAAACAAATGGGTGATCATGATTGACCTCTTCAGTAAGGCCGCAATGGCGCACCAGGTGCAAGATAGGTCTTCGGAAGCAGTATTGGCAGCTCTCCGCTTTTTGTTTCAGTTACGGAGTTCCGGAACGCATCTCATCGGATGGTGGAAGAGAATTTGACAACTCTTTGATACGAAAGGAAATTAAGGACTTGGATGTAATATGGCACCTCAACAAACCCGGACACCCCAAAAGTAGAGGAGGCGTAGAGCGGCTTCACGGGAGGCTTAGCGATCACCTTCGATTGTACCAGGCAGACCAAGGGCTGGAACCGGACGTGGCAATGCCAAAGGCAATCATTCGGTGCACACCGTTACGGGGTTTTCGCCGTTTGAGATCCTTTTTTGGGCTTTGTGGAATCCGACGGGACTACAAGGGCACGGCGGCGGACGGTGATGAGATAAGCAACAATCATGTCACTAGGAAAAAGCTATGGGAAAAAGTCCGGGGAAAATTGGAGAGGGAAAAAGCCAAGAGAGTAGCTCGAGAGAATTTAAACCTCACAGATAGGAAGGGAATGATAAAAATTGGGACAATTGTATTTAGAAAGTTGTAATCAAACAGGGGTAAGGAGATACAGAGATACGAGGGACCATTCAGGGTGATAATAATGAGGGAACATAAGGTTGTAACTATTGAGAGTATTAGAGAACCCAAAAAGCGCAGGACCGTTCATATTGAACAACTTAAAGTCCCATTAACTGAAACACCTGCTCAAGAGTAATCCGGAGTGTCCTCATCTCAACTTATCTGTTGCGTTATGTTTTCTTAAGTGGCGATTTAATTTTTTTTTAATTTATCTTTTATTATGGCGATGCACTGAATAAATTACGTTGCATTTTTTGAATTGTATATATTCATGATTCTATTTTTGTTATGCTTTACTTTTAGGTTGTAATAAGAGTTTATGAGGAGTGTCAATCTTTTGTTTTCTTTATTCTATATACTTTATTGTAAATAGCTATTGCTTTTGTATTTTATATTAATTTATTGTATAGTTGAAGTTTACTAGGATAGTTCGTAAACTGGTGGGGGGGAGTTACAGCCTTAGTCAGGTGTTCGATGTCAGCTGACTGAGGGGATCAGCTGATCGAATGTATACAAAAAGTACCGAACCCAATAAAGCCAGTATGTTACAGCAGTTCAAACGTGTTAGATCTTATTCCTTCTTCTCTTTTTTGACATTTTCCTTTCACCGATACTTAACATATATATATATTGTATATTTTATAGTTTATTATATATTTTATGACAATAATAATATTTTTTTCTTTCCCAATTATTTTCAATATATAAGTTAATTATTTTATTAATTCTTTAAATATTTGTTGTCCTGTTTTGTTTTGTCTTTTTACAACTTGACTAATAATATTTTTATTTATTTATATTTTTTAATAAATTAGCTCTATTATGTATAACTTTTAGGTAATTATTACATTGGTATAGCTAGAGGTATCCTTTTCACGAGACTATTCCACCATTGTTAATCATTAAAAACAGATTAGACTGTTATATAATGACTGTTGGACCTTACACCGGCCAATCTGGTAATAAATAAATATAATGAAAAGACCGCTATTTAAGAATGAGTACTTCCTTGGAAGTTATCAATGAATGAAACTTCATGTGTTGTAGTACTACCGTTTTTGTCTTAAATAAAGCAAAAATAATTCTATCTCTCGAATGTAAAGGGGAATCATAGTTGGGCATTTCCTTAACCTATAAGGAGAGCGATATGAACAGAAATGTCCCTCCGAATAAAAATATATATATATTTTTTTTTTTGCAATTTCTCTTATAATCGGTATTAGAGATAATTAGCAAGGTTGGGATTAGAAAGAATCCACAGTGCACACACACACACGCACTCTCACATTTACAACTATCTAATTAATTATTCTTCAATTACAGTGACGCTGAACGACAGAGGTCCGCAAGAAGTAAGTCTCGCAAGGCGCGAAACAAATCCAAGATGGACATCCGGGTGCGGGCGATGAACAGCCGTTCCGGAACCGCAAAGGGTTCGTCGAAGAACATGCGTCCTGGATCTAGGGGGAAAAGCAGGAAGGAGTCGAGGCTCAAGGATCAGACCAAGTTGCGCAAGGATCCTTCTCCTGGACCTAGCCCGTCTTCCGAAGATGTTCACGGATAGTGTCTTTAATATTATAAATGATTCAATGTATTAAAATCTTAATAATTAAACATGAGAGTTCATAAACATACTAAAACAAATATACACTATTGAGCCATAGTCTTGAAACGTTTAATGTAGCTCTAAGATATAGTGTGGAAGGTATTGTGGTTGATAATGGTTAACGTTTGGCATTTTTATATTTCGTTTAATTCACACCCTTGGAAGCTGTTTTGCTACTTAAATATGATTAGATTAACTTTAGAAAACATCTATTCCTATTAGAAGGCCATTCTACAACTGAATATCTCAGGGACGTTCAGGATAAAATTACAAAGCACTTGAACATCCAGGCCTACATTTTCATGAATTTTTATGTATTAGTAATAACTTTTGAATAAATGGCGGATGTATTTTTTACATCACTGTTTCTTTTTTACTAATGATTTTCTAAATTTATGATATTACGAAATTTCAATATAGTAATAAAACAAACTCGTAGGTTTACGATTGTATTAGAGGGATCTTTTATATCTCTGAATACTTATTAAGTGGGTTTTCATTTGATACGTAACATGGCAACCTCAAAACAAATAAATTATTTGTGCGTGTTTTTAAAATTTTGAAAATAACAAAGGCTCTGTCTTAGATTTTTAAAAAATATGTTGTTCTGGGATGTAGTGGTTAAATTTATCCCAAAATTCACGTTGTAGAAATTATGGAGTCACGAGTAAATAAAATCGAGTATTTCCGAATTTCTTCATATTTTTGATGATTTGCTAGAGTTGTCATTTATATCTGATTTACGTTTTGATAATTTTGACTAGATGTCAGGTTGGTGTATTATTTATTATATAATATAAATATGTTTCTTGTTAATTAAAAAAAAAGTTATAGTAAAAATTAACTAATTCTTACTTTAAATTAAAAAATGTTTCGTTTTTCTTGGGGCAATGAGATAGCAACAATAAATAAGCAGAAAGAATGGCCTATTCGCACCCCACTATAGTGTTGTATGTGGAGTTAAGACAGTGCTAAAATATTACACCCACCATTCACAATTGCTTAAAAATATTACAATCAAATAAAAAGCTGAACTATAAATCCACCTTTCTGCGCCAAATTCATTCAAATCTGTTTGAAATTATAAAGAAACATTATAATAAAAAATTTCCCACAATCTTACCTTATTTTACCGCACTCTACTACCATAGCACATATCTAGTTTTCTAGAAATATAAAAAAGTAGTATCTATATCTTTGAAGAAAACATATCTTATTACAACACAAAATATGATTTACAAAAAAATTGATAAATTTCTAAAAAAAAAAAAAAAAGAAGAAGAAATTAGTAAAATAATTACGGCGGACCTAATCCTTATTAATGATATTTAATACAGAAATCTATAACATGAATCTAAAAAGATATTTGGAATTCATCCTTTACTACCAGGGCATTCAAAAAGTCCTGTCGTTTTTCGTTTGTTCGTTGTTTATTTTGATTCTAGAGTGTTTGCTAATTAATTCCGTTCAATACAACTTTTATCCATGTAAACACAAATGTTTATACTTTATGAATAGGAGGCTAAGGAGGATTAATTTAATGCAGTCACCATCCAACTGTCTAGTTAAAATGATTCCAGTTGAAACTCAAATTCGGTCGATTTTGCTCTATGAGTTTAAACTTGGCTCAAAAGCTGCCGAAACTGCTAGAAAAATATGCTCCGTGTTTGGGGAAGATGTGCTGTCTGAGCGGAAGGCACAATTTTGGTTTTCAAAATTTCGTGGAGGCGACGAGACACTAGAAGACGAGGAACGCTCAGGTCGACCAACTGTAGTTGATAAGGAGGACGTTCGAAGAGTAGTAGAGTTGGATCCGCGTCAAAGTTGTTCAGAGATAGCCTCTCAACTTAATATCTCAGCCACCACTGCCTGGAATTACCTTAAAGAACTGGGAAAAGTGAAAAAACTGGATAAATGGATTCCTCATAAGCTTTCAGATGCCAATATGCTTGTTCGCTTGACAACTGCATCTTCGTTAACTTCCCGCTTGAAAGTCGAACCCTTTTTGAATCGAATCATCACCTGTGATGAGAAATGGGTGTTGTACAACAACTTCAGACGATCATATCAGTGGTTGTCAGCAGATGAGAAACCTAAACAATTTCCAAAACCAGATCTCCATCCAAAGAAAGTTTTGCTCATTGTTTTCTGGACAGCCAAAGGTATAGTGCATTTTGAGATTCTGAATCAAGGGCAAACCATCACTGCAGAAGTATACTGCAATATACTGGACCATTGCCAATCCAAGCTTAAGACTTTTGATCCCTGCTTAGTCAACAGAAGAAGACCTTTGCTTCTTCAAGACAACGCTCGACCACACCGCCAAATTGACCAGGGAAAAATTGACAGAAATAGGCTGAGAAGTTTTGCCTCACCCACCATATTCCCCTGACCTGTCACCCACTGATTATCACCTATTCAGAGATCTCGACAACAATCTGAGACAAAAATGTTTTCAAGACCGTGACAACCTAATTCATGAACTGACCACTTATTTTTGCAGTAAAAATCAACAGTTTTTTAAGGAAGGAATTTGGGCTTTACCATCTCGTTGGGAGAAGGTTACCGACTGTAACGGTGGATATTTTGATGAATAAAGGTGATTATTTGAAAATATTTATTTATTTATAATTTCCCCCAAAAAAACGACAGGACTTTTTGAATGACCTGGTATTTTTAAATATTCAAAACAGAGTAAAGAATCCGTTAGGTTAAAGTACATAGATAGATTTCCAATCACTGATTCAGAAAATAGCCGTTTAAGTGAGTAATTACTGAAACCTTTATGGAATAGAAAATGGTATTGTCTAGTTGGATAGATCACGCAAGGATTGGAGTATAAAGACCTCCATGTTTTAGTACACGGCGTAATTGAAAGTGGCTAAACAGAAAAATAGCTTCGTTTCTTTTTTCTAACAAACTTTATATTTTACATATTTAATAATTTATACACTCGATATAGATTTTTTCAGCGGAGGCCCCTTTTTTAAAGGATTGAATCAGCTAAGGTTAGTGTTCAATCACTGCAGTCTGGGATGAATCCAGAGCATGCAGATAATTGGTATTTATAAGACTGGTTCTGCAAGTTAATTGAATGAACTGTATAAATGAATAAAATAATATTTCAAGCTATTGATATAGACATGATTTATATGGAACTGAAGGTCAAGAGGTAATGTAATTGTTACTGTGTTATTTAGTTTTAATAAAGGAGACAAATTTCTTCTCAATATGTTGATATAAAGTAATCCCGGTGGATTATGAATGGCGGCCATGGGTTGTTCTATCCGCTACTTCAGTTCCCTTAGGTCTTCAACTTCATTTTGTTGATAATGAACAAGTTGAAAGGTGAAATAGTAGCTATTTTGTTGATAATGAACAAGTTGAAAGGTGAAATAGTAGCTATTTTG
>NW_027106408.1:205385-211738 GCF_000696795.3 Halyomorpha halys | reverse complement strand
ATTTTGTTGATAATGAACAAGTTGAAAGGTGAAATAGTAGCTATTTTGTTGATAATGAACAAGTTGAAAGGTGAAATAGTAGCTATTTTGAACATTACCTCTGACCTGGGCTTAAAATGGTGATTCTCCCATTTTTATTCAAAAGAAAATGGCGGTTGGTCACTATAGTACAAAAGCCGGGGTGAAAAAAGGCAGTTATATCACCCTAATTTTTTATTACTTTAATTAAACTTATATATAATTACAAGTAAAAATAGATGATTCTGCCAAGTAAAGGTAGAGGAAATGAAATTGGCGGCTGTTTCAAAACTTTAAGAAAAAAATTCATTTGGATATATCTTTGAAACTATGAAAAACACTAGAAACCCTAACAGAACATCATTTAAAGTCAATTTGCTAAAATATGAACCCTAATATACCAATTTATGTTTTATAATATATAATATAATAATTACGTAATTTTATTTTGAGAAATCTATATCCTAAATATATCGGACGTACAGGTGTCTATTAGCACTCAAATTAAAGCTAGTATAATGCACTACAAAGTAGTTTATTACGTTTATCTTTAAGAGTAGTAGTTTTCATGATATTTGACAAAATAAATTCACAAAATGTTGATTTATATTTGTTCGGACAGACTTTTTGGATTCATGAAAAACTATATCTCAGGAATTATTATACGTTCAGATGTCTACCAGCACTGAAGATAAAGGTAATTTAAGCTACCACAAAGTAGTTTATATAATTATATAATTTGGCAGATGTAATTTTGTCCAAACAACTATAAATCAATTTATAACTGCTGCGTCGTTGGCCTCGTGTTACTGGATTCATAATGAGGTGTAGATAGTTGACCGTAGATTAATGCTTAGAGAAGTTTGTCGGGGGGTGCGGTCAGCAAAGAACAACATAAATAAACAAAATCATATAGAACGTCAGCATAAAATAAATAAATATGGTTTGGTTTATTTATGTTGTTCTTTGCTGACCGCACCCCCCGACAAACTTCTCTAAGCATAAATTAATTTATTTTGTGGTTTACTACTCCTACGAAAATAATAAAAATTCATAAAAAACATTGGGGTAAGTTAAATTACCTTTTTTTTTAGTCCTAATATACCTTTATACGTCGAATGGCTTTTGAGATGTAGATTTCTCAAAAGCACAATCCTAACACTATCCCCATATGTGATGACACATGTGTGCTCGCTGTTGATAATAACCCTTTAATTGCATCCCAAACTCATCACTCCCATATCACAGTCCTCGAAGAATGGTGTCGTAATTAGAAGATTAAAATAAATCCCATCAAACCACCTTTACTCTTCGTTGTAAACCTACCGCCTGCCCTACAGTATACTTTAATAACGTTGCCCTTACCCCTGTCGAACAGATCCTTAATTCTCCTTACTTTGTCACTAATAAAATCATACATAAAGACTTTAATGTTCTCTAAGTAACCGATCTAGCCCGAACCAGATATCATTCCTTCCATTATAAACTCCCTAACCGTCCAAATCCATCAGTTTCTAGCCCTTCATCCTCTTCCATTCCTAACAATTCTCCGAGGCACCTAAAAAGATGATGGCCACGAGACCTGCTAGTGTAAAATCGTCATTAGAGTGCTACTAATAGGTAGTTCTCTACACACCTGTTTCATTCCATTATAACTGGCATCAAATTTACTGAATGTATTATAATATACAGTTATCAATTTCAATAAATATTAAAAAAAAAAAAAGATTTCTTAAAGTAAATTCACTTACTACTAATTTTTCATCACATTTTTTATGAAATGTTGCTTTTAAAAAAGGTATAACTCGGAAACTATTGAAGATAAATATTTCTATTAGGGCTTATATTTTAGCAAATTTACTCTTGTTTAAATTGTTTTCTAGTTTTTGTGATAGTTTTAAAGATTTAGAGATCTGAATGAAAAATTAATTTTTTTAACGTTTTTAAACATTCGCCATTTTGTATTCCCTTACCTTCACTTGGCATACTCTTCAACTTTTACTCGTAATTATACATAGTTTTAATTAAACTATTCAATGAAATGGATGAAATAACTGCCTTTTTTCTCCTCTTGGGCTCTCGTACTACTAGCTTTTTTCTATTCGGCCAACAGAGATCAGCACCTTAACTTGTAGTGCTATGTATATAATTAAATTGAAGTTCTCCTAAAACAACTTCACTGGTGAGGGGGGGAGGAGATATTCCCTGAACAGATAGTAAACTAATAAGAAGTTTATCTATACTGGCTTGCAATCTAGAAATCGTGAAATTCATTATTTTTTATCCCTAAGAAAATATGCAAATTGTTTTAATAGGCTTAAATGAATTCTGTCAAATATTAATTTTAAGTTCAGCCATTATTTTGGTAAGTAGTAAAAATATTTCCTTGCTCTGATACAGAACACTGAGGCGGAGCCGTAAGTATGATTTGATCTATTGAGAGAATAAGTGGTGTAAGTCATTCTATTTTCGTCAAAATTGTTTTTTAATATTTTGGCTTGTACCTGGCTGGTTTTAACAGAAATATATGTTATTGCTTGCTAAAAACCTTATAGAAATTCACAAACAATTTTGAATATTTCCAAAAAACTCAAGTTTCACTGGCACCACTCTAAGAACATTTGAAGAACTCTGAAACGAAATTTAATGGATTTAAGAGTAAATAAAAGCAGAATAACAAAAGGAAGAATGAACCATTAAATAAACAAGTGTTCACAAGGGAAATATTCTGAGCTCTTGTTATTTCATGTAAAAATGTACCAATATTAATTCATACTCCATATTTGGATTTGGATTTTCCGTATTTCGACCAGGTTTCAAGTTAATTAGCTCCAATTATTACTTTAACCTTATTTATTTTGACTTAGCAATACTCGTTGTAGCATCAGTGCGTTCTCAGATCAAAGCAAGATCTCTTAACAAAATAACGAAAAATCAGTAGTTAGTGACTTTATTATAGGAAAACTATATCTCAAAAAATATTAGAGGTATAAATGTCGTAATGTCGTTTAATGTAGTATAAAGTAATTTCTTAAGTTTTTCTTCGTAGGAGTAGTAGTTTTCATGATATTTGACAAAATAAATTTACAAAATATTATTTTCGAGTTGTTTGGACAAAAGTTGTGATATATGAAAAAATATGACTGAGAAACCATTAGGCGTATAGATACCTATTAGCACTTATATTAAAGCTGTGGAATGTTCTATAAAGTAGTTTATCCTCGTAGGAGTTGTAGTTTTTATAATATATGAAAAAATAAATTCACAAAATGACAAAAATATTTTTTTTTTTACATTTTGCAACTGCCACTGTTTTTTGTTTCTTCTATTTATATTTGGCAGGTTCGTCAATTTTGGCTAGTAACGATAAATAGGTTTTATTATAGTAATAAAAAATTCGAGTGAAATAACTGACTTCTCCAATTGGGCTCTTGGACTATAAGAAATCCATTGCTACTAACAACCTCAATCTCATTTTCCTCTTTAATTTTCCCATCATTCAAAATATACAAACATGATTTCAGATATGTGGAAAGATATAAAAGCTATATTGAAAGAAAAAATTGAGCAGGCAGTGGGTAAAGCATTGATGGAAAACCAAGGCATTTATATGGTAAGTAAATAGGTACCTGAAAAATAAGCAATTTAGTTTTAAATATTCTCCACGATTTTCTTATCAAACCTATGATATAACAACCTTATATTATATTATGTTATAACTTATAGATAAAACCAAATACAGGAAATATTCAAAACATTTTTTAGGCTCCTATCGGTTTCATCTTAGCGTTTTTAAAACAATACTTAGAACTATACAGAAAAGAAAACTAACGCTTACAACTTGCACTAAATGAAAGCCGTAGCAGCGGTTAGCTTTATAACGTATATGATTACTAAGCTATGTTAAATATAAAATTAAAGAAAATATATTTAATGAGCCTTTTTATGTTTCTATTGCTTAATTTTGTTTCTTGAATATATTTCTTGTTCAATATTTTCCCAGAAACGCATTAGCCTCTGTACGGACTTAAATCGGCACTTATAATATAAAATTATTACACAATTAGAACAAACTCAAAATTTTCAAACACTTATATCCAATTTACTGACTTATAAAGTAAATTAAAAAAATAGTAACATTCTTGAAAATAAATAAAAATACTTGAATAAAATTATGATTCTAGGAAAAGTAATCCATGACATCGCATGACTGACTGGATAAAATAATTTATACAATTATACAATATTATTTTTTTTTACTTCATAATTTATTTCAAATAATTCTTTATATTCTTTACTAATAGAATATTTCGCTACTTTAATCCCGAAACCTCCTAGCTACGTTTTATGTCTAAAGTACTTGAAATTTTAAATGGATCTGATTTATTTATTATCTGTTATTAGTCTTAAGAACCAAAATATTTCTTTGGCTTGTGATTTTTCAAAGAACTTTTTTGGTTTTTAAAACTTTTAATAGATAAAAAATTGACTGAATTACTGTAATGTTTCTTTTCTCCACTTAGTGACCTCAATGTTATTATATTATTTAATTAACCTATCTATTATTAATTATTTAGACATACCCAGCCCTTTAGTTATATTGCATTCTTATTTTTAATTAGGTTCACTCCATATTTTTTAGGTGCTTTAAGGAATTTATTAAAAAAATAAATCTGTCAAGTTACAACTCAGGAAGGGTTAGGGGTGCAGTACTGTTACTACACCAACGGTTGAGCAAGGAGGTGATTTGATCAGAATCACGCTCCACCGCCAGAGTTTTACCCATTTCAGGGAACCTACTTTATGAGGCTGGGAAGAAATTTATTAGCTTACTTATTATTAATTTATTAGTAATAAATTATTTTCGTCATAAGTTCTATTTGAGTCAATCATTTTTCTAAGTATTGAACATTCCGATATTATACATATTTTTAAATAGGTTCTTAGCCTGCACTTCTAGATGGGTCTAAGACAGAAGGAAAACAGTGCTTTGTTATAAAAACTATTCATATCTGAAAGACCTCTATAGAAATAACAGGATCTTTTTAAGGGCTTATCTAGAATCACTCAGAAAGTAAAGACATTAGAAATACAATGCAGTTAAGAGGTTAAGGAATAAGGGTAGTTATATATCATTGGGTTTACTTTAATTTTAATAGCATTATTTGTCTATTGCTTATATTTCCAGGTAATAAGTGGGGTTTACCCCGTGAACATCTATTACAGTTTGACTGCAATACTCTGTCAACTGTTCACTCTGTCTTTCTTCATGTACACTTGCATTTACTTCTATTACAATGAATACAATCTGTCCATGTTCTCAGAAGCTGCACATTTTGTCGTTGTTGTCTTCTGTTCAACGAGTTTTTATATAATATTTTGGTTTCGCAAAGATAAAGTTCACAATATCACCAAGTACGTAATAAATTGTTTTTTATGAATAATATTTAATTATTTTAATGGGAAATGTGTTTATTTTGTATTTGTAATTTAAAATATATATATTACTTGGAATCTGAAAAGTATAACAGATTTTATAGATCAATGACTTTTTATTCCTTCTTTGCTTGTCTATCTTGAGTGGATTTTCGTTAAACATGCGATTTTTCGACTGTTTGGAGATTGGCTAAAAAGAAAACCAGAATTAAAAATTGTCCTCTTGCTCTACAATATCCTTTAATGTTACCCCACTTATTCCTGTCGAACAGAATTTTATCGAGAGCTGGCCAAGAGTCCTCGGCATCATGATAGGCCTGGTAAGTGTCGTCGCGTTCTGAACAGTCATATAAAACATGTTGGATAGTTAGTCCGTTTTAGTCACGATTGTCTGCATTTCTTATGTTAAAGCGTTTCAGGTTAGTCTTAATTTTTTCATGTTCCATCAGTAGTTAGTTTGAATGGTATTCTTTTTGGTTTTTCGTCGGTTTGTAATGTGATGTACTTGCACAGAAGTCATACTATCCAATCTTTCTCCCAGATAGTTAGCTACTGAGTCCACTTTGACAATATTTGACAATCTTAATAAATGATATTTCTCCTACGTTATGGACGATTGGTAATTGTGAAACATGGGCAGATTCTTTTTCCAATGAGTCTGCTCATAAACTTAAACGTACATAAGTTATCGTTTACCTTTCAGCCTACCTCAAGACAGTCGAAACATCCTTTGATATAATCTTATCATTGCCATTTCAAAATATATCTGTATAAATATATATTTTCGAATTTCAATAATATACTAATAATTATATAATGATAATTAACTATACATATGAATGTTTTTATATATGTTCTTAATGTAAGGAATTTAATCAGTTTACTTTTGGTTCATTAAG
>NW_027106408.1:203738-205335 GCF_000696795.3 Halyomorpha halys | reverse complement strand
AAATTAAGTAACCTTGAGCTAAATCATCGAATTCATACACTAGATTGCTGGAACAAGAAATCTTCAAATACAAAGGGACACTTGATCTTGAAACGAGGAGTGAAATTGATGAGATGACACTAAAAATGAAAAACCGAAAAAATAAAATTAGTAATATTATGACCATTGTTTACATTATTTGTGGCTTGTTCGGTGTTATACTCCTTCCCATCATTTTCAAAAAAAGTGCAATTACGGTGAAAGAAGAAAGGATATTGTTGTAAGTGCCTTAGTATAATAATATGTCATAATATTATTTGTTAAATTTTAGACCAATACGTAGTCCAGTATATGGCTTATTCTCAAAGAAAGGGACAGAACATTTGCTGATCCCCAATTATGATTTGGATTGTTGTAAGAAAAAATATTATAAAGTAAAATTTTCTTATTGATATTTGAAGGATTTGTTTTGTCTAACAACGATCTTCCCAACATCAAGATTTTGTGGAAGCCTTTCCTTTTCAAAAATCACGAAACCAGTTCTTCTAGGATAAGTCAGAATACACTTGTATATTCAAAACGGTGCTTATTATTATTAGAACAGAGGATTATGATATTAAGAGGATGCTATAAGTATCCAGAGCATTACCATCATGGCCCTGTCCGTTTTCTGGTTTTCAAATTCTGAAAGTTTTATTTTTGCAGCGCAGGCTGTGGTCCTCAAAAGTAGTTGAATGAGGAAAATATTTTCCTGCAACAATCCGTCTCATCCAGAGTGAATAGATACTTTCCATGGAAGTAATCTCTACCTCTGAGTTCAATTCGTAAAATTGCTTAGGACCCTCTATCTCCTTAGTCTGTACTGTGTTATGTTGCTTTTTATGAAACATTTTTTGCTATAATTTTCTTTTCCAAAGCTACTATTCTTTTCAATTCTGTTTTCCAAGGATTGAAACATAAATAGTACTTACGCATAAGGAGATAAATATAAATATTAATTTTCCTACATACACCTAATTCTCATTTCATTCATAAGGACGGTTCCAGTTGCTACTTACTATCCCGTGAGAGGGGACTTTGGCTGGTACTTGTGTTCTGCCCAACAGTACCTCACCACCTTCTTCATCATATCTGCTCTGAACGGATCAGACGTGGCCTTCAGCTGCTATTGCGAGGAAGGATGCAACCAACTTAGGATTCTCTGCCACGCCATTCGTCATTCACTAAGGAGAGCGAGGTATCAAGTTTTCAATTCTTTAATACACGCACACAAAAGCAAGTGTTGGTAACATATTTCAGTGATCTCATATTCCAGTAAAACATTATTATTTAGACCCCGAATTTTCAATATATAAATACAAAGTAACTTTTCTGTAGGAAATATAAAACACACAGATAATATGAAGTAGATAAAGAGGGAAATAATGAACAGCTTAAGATTAAGGATAAAGTCGAATAGATTGTAGTTTTAAGAAAACTATACACGGTTTATCCTCAAATAAAGGGCGATTCAAGACCGAATTTATCAAAATCCTATTCCAAAATATAATTGCACAGATAATACAGAAAATAAATTTTATTATACAATATTAATAAACAATTAAAGTTTATTTAAATA